>NW_027454124.1:0-100849 GCF_040206685.1 Ascaphus truei | reverse complement strand
TCTAGGGTTACTCTTTGGGAGTACACTGGCGACACACTTTATTCGAGCTTGGCTAGCCCCACGAATTCGGGTATACCCGGGTGTATTGAGGTTTGTGACTGTTTTCTGCCCGAGTGCATTGAGTTATTTTCCAGGCAGGGATTGAAGCATTTTATTCCCGCTGGCTGCAATACTGCACAGTATATATATATATACTGCATTACAATTCATGAATTTATGCCATCTGGCAGACACGCGAAGCATTGCAGCCTATTAAATCCTAATCATTATCATTTAACAGATCAGCCGCCCATCAGCCAGGCATGAACCCAGGCTGGGAAGGCAAATGCAACGGGGCTTGTCAGAGGTGAGGAGCGGCGCATTCCAGGTATCTGCCAGGTACATACCGTGTATTTGCTCTAATAAAGTGTGTCGGTGCAGTATGTGTGAGAGCAAGAGACGGGTTGAGTGAAAGAAATAGAGTGGGAGTCAGGGTGAAAAAATGGAGAGAAGGGAAAGTGAGAGAGAAGGGAATGTGAGATAGAAGGGAAAATGAGAGAGAAGGGAGAGGGAGAGAGAAGGGAGAGGGAGAGAGAGCAGAGGTAAAGAGTGGTGTTTAAAGAGGGGGCAGTTTTAGTCGGGGAAGTAAGGCAAGGGTCATATCGAGAGAGATAAAGGGGGAGTGAGTGATAAAGGGAGAGAGAAAGGGGGAGAGAATGAGCTCTTAAAACAGGACTGCTTTAATGTTTTTAAAGCCTAAGAAATCAGATCAACATACACTGAAAATGAAGGATTTTTTAAAACCGATCGAATTGGCAGAACCAGACTGAAACAGCTTCGTACAAAGCCTTTTTAGATACAGATTGGACATGCGAGAAGGGCTTGCAGCATAGCAAACCATGCCAATTCGCATCTAGAGTGCTCTTTCGAAGTGATTTGTCTCACTTCAGAGTTTCTAGACTAGGCCGCAAAATCCTTTACGGTGTACAGGAAAAAAGAGACATAAAATACCAAGTCTATTTCAAAACAATGAATGCAACTTAAAGACTCAACATATCTGGCTGATGAATGCAAGGGTTAAACCTGGGAATACTATATTTTCAGTGTGACATGACCCTATTAAGATGCATTTCTCAAGGTTTACAAGTTACTGTATGGTTATTTTGCTGTTTAAAGTTTTTCTACCTTTTTTTGTTTAATTTCTTGAAATTACCTATGTACTGGTAGGAAGATAAATGTTTGAACAGGGGTTCTCAACTCCAGTACTCAAGCCTGTCCAACAGGTCAGGTTTTCAGGATATCCCACCTTAAGCACATGTGGTTCCATCAGGGGCTCAGTTTTCAACCAAGCCTCTGATTGAGCCAAGATATATGACACATATTACTAATGCAGGAATAAGTCATCAGAAATAGGCCCCTTGTTCAAAACAATATAACCATTTTCTCCTGGGATGTTGGAAGCATTAATATGCCTGATGACGCCATATGCTGGGCACAATGACCGAGATAGCAGCTGAGAGAAAGAGCAGAGAATGTAATAGTGTTTAAAATTGTTTCCCAATAGCTCAGATATAGCGATCAGTGAAAGAACAGTGTCCCATCAGCAGTGGCTGGACTGGATGTCTTGCTCACAAGTGCTATGTAATGTGGAAAAATGTTGCACACCAAAAATCAAAATAAATCTGAGATACTAATACCAGTGGGAGTCCGAGTGAAAAAATGGAGAGAAGGGAGAGTGAGAGACAAGGGAGCGAGAAGGGAGTGGGAGAGGGAGAAGAGGTAGAGAGAGGTGATTAAAGATTGATTAGTTTGAGTCAGGGGAAGTGAGGCAAGGGTCATATAGAAGGAGATAAAGGGGGAGTGAGTGATAAAGGGAGAGAGAAAAGTTGAGAGATAAAGGGGGAGAGAATGAGCACTAAAAACAGGACTGCTATAACGTCTTGAAAGCCTAAGAAATCAGATCAACATACATAGACCTGAAAATGGAGGATTTTTTAAACCGATCGAATTGGCAGAACCAGACTGAAACAGCTTCTTATCAGCCGTCTACCACTGAGATGTATATTCTTTCAGTGGTAGAGAATGTATCATACCCTCCATTAGCAGTGTCTGATTACAATGGCTGCAGTGAAAGAAGTTAGGGTATCCTGAAAACCTGGCCTGTTTGCGGCTCTCGAGGACTGGAACTGTGCAGGCCTGGCTTACAGCATAGCAAAGTAGGCCAATTCACATAAAGAGAGCTATTTAGAAGTGGTTTGCCTCACTTCAGAGTTACTAGAATAGGCCACAAAATCCTTTGCGGTGTACAGGAAAAAAGAGGCATAACATACCAAGGCTGCCATCTCTTAATATTACAAGGTTACTAGATGCTCTGCAGAATTTTATAAATGCAGTAATTAATTGAAGCCAACTAAAGTGTCACTAATTTTAAATATCTTGGCATTTGGTTTCACTCCCATTTAAAATTTGAGTTGCATATTGATAATCTGACATCCAAAATCATTGCCAAACTGGGTGTACTTTATAGGAACAAATCCTCCCTAGGCCAAGGTGCATGATGGGTTAACTTTTGTATCTTACAGACATGCTTAAATGTAGTTAGTACTGCATTGCTGTGAACAGGACACATAGTGGAAAGTTACCTTAATTAAGAGAAACTCTCCAGAGTTGTATGGGAGTCTCCTGGGCCCTCCCCTAGGTCATGCTTATAGTGCCAGCAACGCGACTGGCGAAGTGACGGGTGACGTCACCTGCGAAAGTTATAATTTAACTTTCGGGGATGTCGCTGGCGACATGGGCATTGATTGGTTCAGAGGCTGTCACATGTGGCGACAGCCTCTGAAAAATCTGATTTCCCCAGCTCCAAATTTTGAGTCGCCAGCGTTACTCCCGTCGCGTCGCACTTACTATAAGCGCTGCCTAACTGGGATGTATACTGAATGCCTGGATGTGTTCTCTGACACATTTGTACAGCAGAGAAATGTGCCAGACTCTCAACTGTGGCAAAGCTGATAGTATACTCAGGACTGCGTGCAGTAAAAATTGATCACATAATAGCAACTATTGGGAGTCCCCTGGTTGTTGATGACATCATGAGCGCTATCCTGAGTGTCATAGAATGCTGAAATATATCCAAAGCTATGTATCCAATAAATTGAGCAGAAAGAGATAGGGGAAACTGTCCAAGCATTGCTGGAGTCAGAGGTAATATGGACCGCAGCCAGTTTGTTCAACTATCTGGGCTGTGGAAATACCAGATGGGTAGTGTAGGGTGGCTGTGCACTGTAGAACCCTAAACACAGTAGTGCCACTGTTGGTCGCTGTCATCGCTGACGTAGTTACTTTGGTGGAACATATGCTGTGAAGTATGTATATACAATTATACCAAGGTACAAAAATAGGAGAATGAGAAAAGGAACATAGAGTAGTACGTCTTTGGCTAAGAGAAGAAGAAACCACTTGATTGTCTCTCTCTCTCTCTCTCTCTTTTTATATATATATAAAAATATAAAAAAGTGTAAAATGGGGGGGTTTGCGAGGTGTGAAATAGGCCTTGCAACACTACCATTTGAGTAAAAGTTGTGCCCTAAAAAAAATGTCATGGTAGGTGTGCTATGGGGTAGGGAGGGGGGCCTGATCCTTGCATTTGTCCTGGGCCCCAAGATTTCTGCTGGCGGCCCTACTGACAAGGGATTCCTCAAATTGGGCCCAGCAGAAGCTACTTCCCAAGCAAGCAATTGCCTTTTTATATTATTTGTTCTGCTTTTTACTATTATCAGTATATATATGTAACATCGCCAAAAGAAGGGTCGTGCGGTCACTGCTGTATTTCATCTCCTGTCTGCACCGCTGATAAGAGGCATAGAGGAATTTGTGAGGGCGGACCCTCGCTCTCGCAGAGGGGAGGGGTTTGATGTCTGTCTGTGTGTGTGTGTGTGAGAGGGAGAGAGAGAGTGTGTGTGTAAGAGGGAGAGTGTGTGTGTGTGTGTGTGTGTGTGTGTGTGTGTGTGTGTGTGTGTGTGTGTGTGTGTGTGTGTGTGTGTGTGTGTGTGTGTGTGTGTGTGTGTGTGTGTGTGTGTGTGTCACCCACCCTGTTTCCCTCTGTCTCACTTTCTGTCGCCCTCTGTCTCACTTTCTGTCACCCTCTGTCTCACTTTCTGTCACCCTCTGTTTCCCCCTGTCACCCTCTGTCTCACCCTGTCACCCTCTGTCTCACCCTGTCACCCTGTGTCACACCATGTCACCCATTTTCTCCCTGTCAACCTCTGTATCTCTCGGTATCACCCTGTCATTCTCTGTCTCACCCTGTCACCCTCTGCCTCACCCTGTCACCCTCTGCCTCACCCTATCTCACACACTCTCTGTGTCTCACACACTCTCTGTGTCTCACACACTCTCTGTGTCTCACACACTCTCTGTGTCACACACACACGTACACTCTCTCTGTGTCACACACACACTCTTAACAAGGACTAATTGTAGTATAATGTAATACAATAAATAAACATGTCAAAAACGAATGTTGTTCTTACTAGGAATTTATTCAATTTTTTTTAAAGCGGGCCTGGGGCGGGGCTAGGTGATGAGTAGATTTTTTTGTTCAGCGAGTAGATTTTTGGGTGATTTGTCAACCACAATATATATATATATATATGTAAGGGGGCCACTCCCGGCTTCCCTGATGTTCCTTTGCCCCTTGCCTTACCCCTGTGGCAGTGGGGGAAGGGGATGGCGACTTTTCCCAGTTGGCGCCGCTATCTGTGCCGGCGCCGTCGGGGGCCCTGATGCTCGAGCATGCGCAGATAGCCACAGCGGCCATGTTGTGTTTGGTGCGAGGTTCGCGCAATACGCAGAGGTTGGCAAGGGTAGTGGTGGCCATTACAAGTGTACAGGAGATCTGGTAGGTTGCGCAGGTGCAGTTATGTGTAGCGGTGGCCACTACAGCTTTGCACAGGTGCAGTAGAGACCGCGCACACAGTCCCCATAGGAAAGAGGTTCTGAGTGGACTACATCCCCCAGCAGCCTCTGGTGAATGCCCTATGTTCCCTGTCACCTGCAACCAACCAGCCACTGAGACTTGCAGATTCTCTGCAGCAGGGAATTTGATACATTGTTTTGTGCAGTCAGGAAGCAGACTGGGAAGCACGTGAGTGAGTGAGACTTAGGGGACAAAGGGGGAAAGAAGGTGGGCAGAGAGCTGCGAGATTCTGCCCTAGGCCAGAAATCCCCAGGCTAGAGTTGAGGCCCTGACTTCCCACTAGTGAGGGTGGGTGGTCACAGGGACAGGCCCTAGTACAGGAACCTGTCACTTTAGAGAGAGAGAGAAGTGAAGGAAGCAGAGACTGTCGCAGCACCATTACAGAGGTTTAGGATCAGACCTCTTCAAGCACAGCAGCAACCAACCGGGTGGGATCGCCCTGGAAGGTAACCCTGACGTATCTTCACCGTCGGATCCTTTGCGAAGTCTGTTTGCAGGTCCTAGCGCTGGAGCGCTCGGCAGGTAACATCCATAAGTGCACCAACTATAAATCAGTACATAGTGGCTGTGCAGTCACACACACACATACCTTACTTTGGGGGTGGGGTTGTGGTGTGGGGAGTTGGACATGGTGTGGGTACACGGTGAGGGGTTGCATCCTGCGAGACACGTGAGTTACTGTGTCTCCTAGAAGAGAGACACTTAATGTATGACATGCATAGTTATGTTACTGTTAGAAAAGTCACTGTTCTTTTATATGCTGTGTGCGTGATATTATATTATTGTCCTGTGAGGAACAACTCCCGCTCTGCTTGGAGCCATCACAGGTGGAGGCGCTGCACCATATAGTATTGTTCAGGAGGATACACCCCAGGCTCTTATTGGCAGAGGCTCAGGCCTCCTGTGAGCCTCACAGGTAAAGCACCACACTGGGTAATACATATAGCTCCCCTCACATGCACCCTATCTGCGATTGGGTGGGGGAATATGGGTTACATATATATATATATATATATATATATATATATAGTACCGACACACTTTATTCGAGTGTGGCCGGTACCGCAAGCCGGGAGATTTCCCGGCTTGCTAGTGGCCGCCCCTCGGCGTGCCGCGCGTCATAGACGCGCGGTCACGTGTCTTCGGGAGCGTGCGCCCCCTGCACGCGCGTCCAGGGGCTCCCCGAGGGAGCCCTGGTGTCCCGCGATCGCGGGACAGCGGCAGGGGGTTCCGGGGGACCCGGCGGACCCGGCAGCGGTAGGGAGAGCGCCCCGATCGGAGGGCGCTCTTCCGCTGCTTCGGCGCGCGCCCGTCACTCTCGGGCGCGCGCCAGGCTACTGCTGCGGCCAAGAACGGGCAAATGCTCGAATAAACTTGGCCGCAGCAGTATATATATATATATATATATATACAGTGGTTGACAAATCACCAAAAAATCTACTCGCCACACAAAAAAATCTACTCGCCACCTAGTACCAAACGTGTGCTGCTTGGGCCAATATTTACTCGCCCGGGGGTTAAATCCACACTCGCCCGGGGCGAGCAAATGTATAGGTTTGTCGAACACTGTATATATATATATATATATATATATATATATATATATATATATATATATATATATATATATATATATATATATATATATACTTATTATTAGGCTATAACTGCAGCACTGATTATTGTGCTACCTAGTTCTTGTTGGTTCTTAATAGATTGCTATGAGGGATATTGTTATATGCACTTATGATATAATACACCTCATTTAGCAATCAGGACGCCACACTCCATATATTTTAGCACCCTCCCCATCAGTTACATATGTTGCTGGTACCATGGTTTTTTACCTCACTACTTCTTATTGGGACTCACACTGGTACTGTCATTTAGCGCATGAATATTTATTTTGTTCTAACAAAATTAACACAGTATAGGAAAATATGCATTTGTCAGAGGGAAAGGCCAATAATCTGGAGTCAGGTCACCCTAATGTATATTAAAAATAAACACAGGCCTGTCTGATACTCCCTGATATTATAAAGTAAAGAGGCCACTCTATAATAAATATTTACACAGGCCTTTTTAAGTCTGTCCCTAATAATCTGTAATCAGGAGGTCATTATAAATGTTAAAACAGTAGTGGTACTGTGATATTAAAGTGACAATCCCATACAAGTTTAATTCAGCCCAAATCCACACAATAATGTTAATAAATGCATTATAAATATCACATGACCATATGTATACTGTCTTAGTTCATGGCTGTGTTATTACATCATTACATGTGTAATTAAATCCGTGACATTCTCAGGCTCCCCCCTTCTGTGACAATCATACAGCCGGGCCGTTACATTGCAACACACTAATCCCGCCCCTAGTGACATCACGTGATCAGTAACCAGTCAGAGAAGCTAAAAGGCAAAGAACTACATTTCCCACAATGCACCTCGTGGAGTGTGGCTAGCAGCTACACCTTCTCTCACTAGTTTGTCTCCTGCGAGCTTCCGTACACAGCGTCTTGTTAGAGTGGGGCGTGGACATGTGTAAACTTCAATGGTGGGAAAATGAGACAGTTTTAGCTGCTAGCTGAGCAGTGGTACAGCGCTCTGTAGAAGGCGCTCTCAGTCGGGTGAGTGATTTTTCAATGTGTGTGTTTATTTTATTTCATTTCTCATTTTACTTTCACTTTAAGTACTGCATGCTTATTTTTTTCTGTGGGCATTTAGGGATTTAAGTGCTCTGTGAGCCGAGTCCTCCATTGAAGGAGGAGCTATGAGGCCAACCTATCACAGCTACTGTACCATCTTCAGTTGCTTTCAGTATACTGATTAATCCACGGCACAGAATATGCAACTTCAAATACATCTATCAACTGTCTATATGTTAAGCCCCCGGACAAGCATTTGCTTGTTAGTTATACACTAGTTTCATACAAGCACTTCACACAGGGGGCTTCAACTTAGGTAGTACTTGACCGGCCGGTCTGAGTGTTCTCATTTCCATATATTTCTTGCCTCTACACTTTATTTACATACTTTGTACTTATTACTGCAGTGTAGCATTTTTCCCCACACCTTAAGGTTCAGTTTATAACAGCTTTGTAGGTCACCACTGCTCCTCATTTTAACCATTTATGTGTATGTGATTAATAAACCTTTATTGATACAATTTGTGTATGTTAGAGTGCTATTCAGGGGATTCTTTTTTTCTGTGTTAGTTTTCATATATATGTGTGTGTGTGTGTGTGTGTGTGTGTGTGTGTGTGTGTATATATGTATATATTTATGTATATATATTTGTGTGTGTGTGACCTTGGGCAAGTCACTTCATATCCTCTGTGCCTCAGGCACCAATGTCATAGATTGTAAGCTCTATGGGGCAGGGACTTGTGTCTGCAAAATGTCTCTGTATAGCGCTACGTAAAACTAGCAGCGCTTTAAAAGAACATGCTGTTATTATTATTATATATAAATGTGTATGTATTTATTTATATAGCACTATTAATGTATATAGCGTTTCACAGTAGTAATACATGTGAAAATCCTATAAATAACAAATACAAATATCAGGTCATGGGAATAAGTGATTTGGACATAAAAGTAACATTTCGGAAGTGTGGACAACTAATACATCTTGTAGATTGCCTTTACAGTGTGATGTCATTGATTCAGTAGATTGTGTGCAGACCAGGACTGCAGTACAGTGTCACTCACATGGATGACTTGCGTGGTAGAAGCTCAAGAACAAGGATGTCAAACTCCAGTCCTCGAGGGCAGCAAACAGGCCAGGTTTTCAGGATATCCCTACTGAAAACCTGGCCTGTTTGGGACCCTCGAGGACTGGAGTTTGACATGCATGCTCTAGAAGGAGCACAGCTGTGGGTGGGAGGTGGATTTGCTTTGCATCAAATGGTTTGGAGCAAGGTTTATTGTATGTATTATCATAATAACAATGCAATGCTTAACTTTTATTTTAGGAGGGATGACTGCAGAACAGAAGTGAATATTGAAGCCATGTGTTCCTTTTCTTGCAAAAGAGAAAATTTGAAGGACAGTTGAACAGAATGAAAATTACTACACAGAGACAGATAAGCAATGTGTATATTTCTCATTTACCATTTAGTATTTGTCGTTTTATTGACTCCACACAATCCGGCTGCTACGGGTTTCACATTGAACATTTTCATCTCTACTCTACCCCTTCCTGTGATCTGAACCATGCAAGTTTTCATTGATTCAATACATCATGAGTAGAGTGTGGCTACAGTATGAAGTAAAGACCCAAGGACCACATCTACTACCATTCATAACAAGAACATGTGCAGTAGCGCACAGCTGCAGTTCTATGTGATTGTTATGAAAGGTTGAGGTGGTTCAATTCTATGAATCTGGAGTGGGATGGATCCTGTTTGCATCACATGGTTTCATCTAGGCCAGTAGATTATATAACTCTCAGTACAGGTTACACATGGCATCAGTATTAGTGATGTAAAGAGGAGGAAAGCTTCAATGTGGAGAACAAAGCCAAGTAATGTTGAAGTTACTCCTTTTACCATTTACTTGGTCAGTCTGTACTGTCTACTCCCCACACAGCTGCTAAGGGTCTTCCATTTTAAATACTTTCACCTCCTATTCTGCACTGCTTTGCTGCCCATTATTTAGAGATGCGTTCCAGTCATGTTTACCACTCTGAATCTCTCTGCAGTCATTGATTCAGCACATCATGGGTAGAGCATGGCTACAGATACAGAAAGCTTTTATTATTTTACCGGCTGATCATCCATAATATTGCATTAAAACATAGAATATCACTTAATTTCCAAAAGATTCAGTGATGCTGATAATGCAGAATCTCACAACATTTCCCATCATAATGCCATAATGCACCAGAGGAAGAAATAATCCTTGCTATATCTGTACATTGTGTGACGTATTACCTCCATGACCATTGAGAGCAAGTACATCTTCTGTATAGAGCGGCTGTGTTATGATGCAGTTATTGATCATCATTGACATAATCACAAGAATCTTATGCAAAGGGAAATTGTCCGCAGCGAAGTGAGATGTGTGCCTGTTTTAAGTCCTCCAGCTTAACGCCCCTACACCTCCCACTACACAGACATACTTACTTATGCATACACTGACATCTGGCATACCTACACACACCCCAGGGCCACTTCTTCCCCTGATGTCAGGGAGAGGATTGGCATGCAGAGTGCAGTAAGTCTCCACGTTACTCTGGCCAACAGTCTTGGCCTACCCCCAGCATCTGTCACCCACAACATCTGTTCCCTCCTTGTAAAGTGCTGAACTATCTCACCTGGGTCAGTGCTATAGCTGATCACAGTGCCCGATCATGATGTCACTGTGACAGGCAGCAGTGCAGATTGACCGGTCAATCAATGCAGTGCCGCACCATATGCACTAAATGAGATTTCCGTGCCCCCTGTCAGGTTACTCCCTGGGCAGTGACCCTGCTCACCCCCTCCCCTAGTTCCACCTCTGACCACAATTATCTCTCTTGGAGAGTGTAGCAAATTGGTGTTGGTGGAATCTCACCTCTGCCATGCATGGTCACAATCTGGGCACAGGACCCAAATAGTGGGCAATGTGGCACTTCTTACAGTAGAGAATAAGTAACTATATTCTTTACTTGTGTATTAAGGACCTTATTTGCATTAAAATTCAGTCCCCATGGGACCAAGACTTTCTGGCTTACTGAACAAAGTGGAATTGTTTCGTAGAGGGTGGAGAATTGTATTTTATCTGAAATTACCCCCTCTGCACAAAATACAAACAATTATACACATACATGTACCTTGTGGAAGTTGTTGCCCTCTATCTTCCTGTGGTCTCTCCCTGTTTCTCACCGTGCCTCCTCCCATTTCCTTGCACCTCTGCGTCTCCGCATATATCCCTATACTCAGAGCCGGCTCCGGTCAGTGACATGGGATGCCCAAATATGAGCATATCCATACATGGGCATCCATGCCACTGACCGGAGCCCACTCTGTTGCGGATATGGAGAGAGACTGGGAGATTTACATCCCCTTATAATTCATATGGTGCATAGTACCGGCACGTATTGTTTTACCGTTACTGTGTACCTTCCTACTTTCACACTGGTACAGTATGTGCTGCAGTGGGACTGAGAGGGATATATTGGTAACACATAGTTATTGTTGGGGGAATTCAATCCATTTTGAAAATAGTAATGCAATGTTTTATACTTTTTTTTTTGCAGTAATGAAGAATGAAAAAGTTCTGTTAAAATTGAATTGGAGGTGAACTGGAATCATCATCAACTCTGCACCAGTGTGAATTGATGTTCTTTAATGTTCTGATAAGGTACATGCAACATCTCTTCCTCAACCCCTACACCACTCTCTGCCTCTTGCCTCTCTCTCTCCACCTCCCTGCTAAGCGTATTAACCCATCTAATGTAATCCACATTCCATGTCTCACTTTACTCTTCACTTCTCACGTGCCCTCTGGAATGTCTGCTCTCTGACTAACAAGGTCTATTTGTACATGACCTCTTCTGCTCTCATCATCCACCACTTCTCATTCCCCTCACCCCTGTCCTACTCGATACCTCAGCTTAATTGAACTCTCTCCTCTGACATCTACCCTTATCTCTAACCTCTCCTCACTTTCTGCTTAAACTAACTATCTTGTTAACTTTTACAATGCTATCATCTCCTCCTCCTCCCTCCTCCCTCCTCCATTATATATTTATATGCCCCTTCTAGGCTCTGACACACTCATCCCTCTAAGGCCATGATTATCATGGGCACATGCTTGGTCATCCACAGTGCGTGCGAGCGATGCAGAGCCGCCTCGGACCTCAGTGCAGGGATTGCTGCATACCCCAGCATCTGTCACCCACAAACAATACACACACTAATACTCCCCACAATACACACTATAATACCTCCTCAATACTAATCTCTCCAATAATATTATAGCTCCAAACACAATATACACAACACCCTTACACAAGATACACAATCTAGTACTCTCCTCTGCACCTCTACACACAATATAATACTCCCACACACACAATATACACACTACCCTCCTACCCCCATAAAATACAACCAATAATACACACACACTTTGTGGATGTTGGGACCAGCTCCCGGCATGCACCAGTGAAAGAGAGAGGCCAGCAGAAGCTCGGAAGAACTCCCTCTCTCCATCCGTGCCTCCCTCCGTTTCCCATCTTCTCCCTGTCTCTCTCCCTCCCTTTCCTTGCATCTCCCTGCGTCTTTACGTATACCCAGTCAGTGACGGCTCTGGTCACGTGATGCCTTAATATGGGCTTATCCATATATGTTCATCCACGTCACTAATGTGATGCCCGCACTGTTGCGGAGCTGGTACTTACGACGCGCACTTATTGTTTTATCAGTACTGCGTACCTGACTCTACCGGCCTACTTTCAACACTAGTACAATAAGTGCTTCACTACGAGTGAGTGGGGAATATTGGCATCACACAGTCACTGTTGAATATGCCATTCAATCCATTTTGAAAATAGTAATGCAATGTGGTTTTGTTTTGTTTGCTTTTTGCAGTAATGAAGAATGTTATAAGTTATATTAAAATTAAATTGGAGGGGAACTGGATTCAGCATTTCATCATGAACTCTGCACTTGTGAGAATTTACCTTCTTGAATGCCCTGAGAGGTACACTACCGACACACTTTATTGAAGTGTGGTCGGTACCGCAAGCCGGGAAATCTCCCGGCTTGCTAGTGGCCGCCCCTCGGCGTGCCGCGCGTCATAGACGCGCGGTCACGCGTCATCGGGAGCGTGCGCCCCCTGCACGCGTGTCCAGGGGCTCCCCGAGGGAGCCCTGGTGTCCCGCGATCGCGGGACAGCGGCAGGGGGTTCCGGGGGACCCGGCGGACCCGGCAGCGGTAGGGAGAGCGCCCCGATCGGAGGGCGCTCTTCCGCTGCTCCGGCGTGCGCCCGTCACACTCGGGCGCGCGCCAGGCTACTGCTGCGGCACAGAACGGGCAAATGCTCGAATAAACTGTGCCGCAGCAGTACACGCAACTTTAAGACTATAATCTGCTGTGCAAGCTTTCGTGCTATACCTCCCCCTCAGGTTTTGATTTATACATTTGCTCCCTCAAGTCATGTCCTCTAATATTTGAAAGCTCTCTCCTAGCATTTTCTCTCTACCACAGAACGTCATCCCAATGTAACCTCTCTCTTGTTCTCTCTGCTTGCTGTTTCCTCACTTTTCTGTTAAACTTTTCTAATTTCTCTAACTTCCACACTCCTGCTTTTATCCACATGTTCTCCTCTTTCCTTCCCCTACCTTTGCATGTGTCTACACACTGCACCATTTGTACAGACCTCTATTGCAGCTATTTCTGCACTGCTCAATGAAAAGCACTCATGTACATCCTATTCTCTGCGCCCCCTCTCTCTCTGCGCCCCCTCTCTCTCTGCGCCCCCTCTCTCTCTGCGCCCCCTCTCTCTCTGCGCCCCCTCTCTCTCTGCGCCCCCTCTCTCTCTGCGCCCCCTCTCTCTCTGCGCCCCCTCTCTCTCTGCGCCCCCTCTCTCTCTGCGCCCCCTCTCTCTCTGCGCCCCCTCTCTCTCTGCGCCTATCTGTCTCATTCTCTCTACGTCCCTCTCTCTCTACATAGAGCTATCTCTGTCTCTCTCTACACCTATCTCTGTGTCTCCTTCTATGTTTGCTGATGTGTGGGATATCTCTTATAATCTTGAACCTGCTCATATACACATCGGGTCTCCCTGCCTCTGCCTCCCTGCTAAGAGTGTTAACCTATCTAATGTAATCCACATTCCTTTCCTTACTTTTCTCTTCCCTTCTCCTATGCCCTCTGGAATGTCCGTTCTCTGACTAACAAGGCTCTAGTTGTACATGACCTCTTCTGCTCTCATCATTCACAATCAGTCATTCCCCTCACCCCATCTTACCTGTCCCACTGATTTTCCTCTGCTTAATTAAACTCTCCTCTGACATCTACTCTAACCTCTCTGCTCTCTCTCTCTCTTTCTGCTTAAACTGACAATCTTATTAACTCTTACAATGCTATCCTTTATATGCCCCTTCAAGCTCTGACACACACGTCCCTCTAACCCACACCCTTGGCTAAATTCCCAAACATGTTCATCACACTTCCACTCACTGTTCTTAATGCCTATGAAGGAAATCTCACACTTGATGTTTGATTTTTCTACAGTAAAAATGTCTCCAGTCCTGTATAAAGCTGCTCTCTGGGGCCAAACCACACTACTTTTTTTTCCACATTCATCAACACACAAATTTAATTTACTCTGTCTTTTTTCCCCTGTATTTGACTCCCTCCACTAACCTTCTTCTCACACTTGCCATCCTTCCTTCACTTCTCCTCAAGCATTTGACTACTTCAGAGGCAAGGTGGATGCCACCCACAAGGAGATTCCTTCTGTCCCTTCCCCCTTCTCTCCTTCTACCTAATTCTCCTTCTGCATTTGACTCCTTTTCTTCTCTTACAGAGCTGGAAGCTAATCATCTTCTCTTCTCCCTCTACCACATGCCCTCTAGATCGTATCCCCTCACACCTTACTGCATCTCTTAGTCCCCACTCTCACCCACATCTTCAAGTCCTCCCTATTCTCTGGCTCTTTACCCTCTTACTTTAAGCCTGTAGTGGTCACCCTTTTCTCAGAAACAACCTACACCCTATGTGCCTTACTAACTACCGCCCTATATCCCTCCTGCTGTTTGTCTCCTAATTGCTAGAATGTCAACATTCTTAAATCACATGCCCACCTGGATCCTTTACAACCTGCCTTTCGTACAGCTCGTTCTACAGACTGTGCTTAAAGCAAATTCCCAAGGTCACTTTTCCCTACTAATCCTACTTGATCTATCTGCTGCGTTTGATGCTCTCAATCACTCTCCTCCTTCATATTCTAAACTCTCTCTTGGTATCCGTAACACAGTTCTATCCTGGTTTTCATCATAACTTTCCTGTCACACATTCTCCATCTCTGTTGCTAACATGTCTTCGTCTTCTATTGATCTGTCTGTGGGTATACATCAGGGCTCTGTTCTGAGATCTCTCTTTCTCTCTACATACTATCATTTGGTGACCTCATCAACTCTTTGTGACAATCCTATAAATAACAAATACAAATATCAGGTCATGGGAATAAGTGATTTGGACATAAAAGTAACATTTCGGAAGTGTGGACAACTAATACATCTTGTAGATTGCCTTTACAGTGTGATGTCATTGATTCAGTAGATTGTGTGCAGACCAGGACTGCAGTACAGTGTCACTCACATGGATGACTTGCGTGGTAGAAGCTCAAGAACAAGGATGTCAAACTCCAGTCCTCGAGGGCAGCAAACAGGCCAGGTTTTCAGGATATCCCTACTGAAAACCTGGCCTGTTTGGGACCCTCGAGGACTGGAGTTTGACATGCATGCTCTAGAAGGAGCACAGCTGTGGGTGGGAGGTGGATTTGCTTTGCATCAAATGGTTTGGAGCAAGGTTTATTGTATGTATTATCATAATAACAATGCAATGCTTAACTTTTATTTCAGGAGGGATGACTGCAGAACAGAAGTGAATATTGAAGCCATGTGTTCCTTTTCTTGCAAAAGAGAAAATTTGAAGGACAGTTGAAGAGAAGGAAAATTACTACACAGAGACAGATAAGCAATGTGTATATTTCTCATTTACCATTTAGTATTTGTCGTTTTATTGACTCCACACAATCCGGCTGCTACGGGTTTCACATTGAATATTTTCATCTCTACTCTACCCCTTCCTGTGATCTGAACCATGCAAGTTTTCGTTGATTCAATACATCATGAGTAGAGGGTGGCTACAGTATGAAGTAAAGACCCAAGGACCACATCTACTACCATTCATAACAAGAACATGTGCAGTAGCGCACAGCTGCAGTTCTATGTGATTGTTATGAAAGATTGAGGTGGTTCAATTCTATGAATCTGGAGTGGGATGGATCCTGTTTGCATCATATGGTTTCATCTAGGCCAGTAGATTATATAACTCTCAGTACAGGTTACACATGGCATCAGTATTAGTGATTTAAAGAGGAGGAAAGCTTCAATGTGGAGAACAAAGCCAAGTAATGTTGAAGTTATTCCTTTTACCATTTACTTGGTCAGTCTGTACTGTCTACTCCCCACACAGCTGCTAAGGATCTTCCATTTTAAATACTTTCACCTCCTATTCTGCACTGCTTTGCTGCCCATTATTCAGAGATGCGTTCCAGTCATGTTTACCACTCTGAATCTCTCTGCAGTCATTGGTTCAGCACATCATGGGTAGAGCATGGCTACAGATACAGCAAGCTATTATTATTTTACCGGCTGATCATCCATAATATTGCATTAAAACATAGAATATCACTTAATTTCCAAAAGATTCAGTGATGCTGATAATGCAGAATCTCACAACATTTCCCATCATAATGCCATAATGCACCAGTGGGAGAAATAATCCTTGCTATATCTGTACATTGTGTGACGTATTACCTCCATGACCATTGAGAGCAAGTACATCTTCTGTATAGAGCGGCTGTGTTATGATGCAGTTATTGATCATCATTGACATAATCACAAGAATCTTATGCAAAGGGAAATTGTCCGCAGCGAAGTGAGATTTCAGCCCCCAAACGTCTGTAATCTTAATGCAATGTCTTACTTTTGTTGCAGTGAACACTGAAGAGACGGATCTACTACAACACTGTACAGGATGAGCATACGCTACAAGCAGCAAAATGATCTTGCAGTTGACAGTATGTTGTTCTGGTAATGTGCACAATTATTATTTATGGGCTACACACCACAGTGCTGGACATATTCTGTTAACTTCAACTCTACTCCTAACATGGAGATGTCTTCCTGGTGTTACTGATTCAGTACATCATATGCACAGTGTGGTTATGATATGATGGATTGATTTAATGAACCCACCAACCAATGATGACATCTGCATCATCTTCTGTAAAGTGCAGCTACAGCATGATATTATCAGCATTTGGTGCGGTATAATCAGAGGTATCTATGTGCTTTTGTGCCTGTTTTAAGTCCTCCAGCTTAACGCCCCTACACCTCCCACTACACAGGCATACTTACTTATGCATACACTGACATCTGGCATACCTACACACACCCCAGGGCCACTTCCTTCCCCTGATGTCAGGGAGAGGATGGGCATGCAGAGTGCAGTAAGTCTCCACGTTACTCTGGCCAACAGTCTTGGCCTACCTCCAGCATCTGTCACCCACAACATCTGTTCCCTCCTTGTAAAGTGCTGAACTATCTCACCTGGGTCAGTGCTATAGCTGATCACAGTGCCCGATCAGGATGTCACTGTGACAGGCAGCAGTGCAGATTGACCGGTCAATCAATGCAGTGCCGCAACATATGCACTAAATGAGATTTCCGTGCCCCCAGTCAGGTTACTCCCTGGGCAGTGACCCTGCTCACACCCTCCCCTAGTTCCACCTCTGATCACAATTATCTCTCTTGGAGAGTGTAGCAAATTGGAGTTGGGGGAATCTCACCTCTGCCATGCATGGTCACAATCTGGGCACAGGACCCAAATAGTGGGCAATGTGGCACTTCTTACAGTAGAGAATAAGTAACTTTATTCTTTACTTGTGTATTAAGGACCTTATTTGCATTAAATTCAGTCCACATGGGACCAAGACTTTCTGGCTTACTGAACAAAGTGGAATTGTTTCGTAGAGGGTGGAGAATTGTATTTTATCTGAAATTACCCCCTCTGCACAAAATACAAACAATTATACCCATACAAGTACCTTGTGGAAGTTGTTGCCCTCTATCTTCCTGTGGTCTCTCCCTGTTTCTCACCGTGCCTCCTCCCATTTCCTTGCACCTCTGCGTCTCCGCATATATCCCTATACTCAGAGCCGGCTCCGGTCAGTGACATGGGATGCCCAAATATGAGCATACCCATATATGGGCATCCATGCCACTGACCGGAGCCCGCTCTGTTGCGGATATGGAGAGAGACTGGGAGATTTACATCCCCTTATAATTCATATGGTGCATAGTACCGGCACGTATTGTTTTACCGGTACTGTGTACCTTCCTACTTTCACACTGGTACAGTATATGCTGCAGTGGGACTGAGAGGGATATATTGGTAACACATAGTCATTGTTGGGGGAATTCAATCCATTTTGAAAATAGTAATGAAATGTTTTTTACTTTTCTTTTTTTTCAGTAATGAAGAATGAAACATTTCTGTTAAAATTGAATTGGAGGTGAACTGGATTCATCATCAACTCTGCACCAGTGTGAATTGATGTTCTTTAATGTTCTGATAAGGTACATGCAACATCTCTTCCTCAACCCCTGCACCACTCTCTGCCTCTTGCCTCTCTCTCTCCACCTCCCTGCTAAGCGTATTAACCCATCTAATGTAATCCACATTCCATGTCTCACTTTACTCTTCACTTCTCACGTGCCCTCTGGAATGACTGCTCTCTGACTAACAAGGTCTATTTGTACATGACCTCTTCTGCTCTCATCCACCACCTCTCATTCCCCTCACCCCTGTCCTACTCGATACCTCAGCTTAATTGAACTCTCTCCTCTGACATCTACCCGTATCTCTAACCTCTCCTCACTTTCTGCTTAAACTAACTATCTTGTTAACTTTTACAAAGCTATCATCTCCTCCTCCCTCCTCCTCCTTCCTCCTCCCTCCTCCATTATATATATACCCCTTCTAGGCTCTGACACACTCATCCCTCTAAGGCCATGATTATCATGGGCACATGCTTGGTCGTCCACAGTGCGTGCGAGCGATGCAGAGCCGCCTCGGACCTCAGTGCAGGGATTGCTGCATACCCCCAGCATCTGTCACCCACAAACAATACACACACTAATACTCCCCACAATACACACTATAATACCTCCTCAATACTAATCTCCCCAATAATATTATAGCTCCAAACACAATATACACAACACCCTTACACAAGATACACAATCTAGTACTCTCCTCTGCACCTCTACACACAATATAATACTCCCACACACACAATATACACACTACCCTCCTACCCCCATAAAATACAACCAATAATACACACACACTTTGTGGATGTTGGGACCAGCTCCCGGCATGCACCAGTGAAAGAGAGAGGCCCGCAGAAGCTCGGAAGAACTCCCTCCATCCGTGCCTTCCTCCGTTTCACATCTTCTCCCTGTCTCTCTCCCTCCCTTTCCTTGCATCTCCCTGCGTCTTTACGTATACCCAGTCAGTGACGGCTCTGGTCACGTGATGCCTTAATATGGGCTTATCCATATATGTTCATCCACGTCACTAATGTGATGCCCGCACTGTTGCGGAGCTGGTACTTACGACGGGCACTTATTGTTTTATCAGTACTGCGTACCTGACTCTACCGGCCTACTTTCAACACTAGTACAATATGTGCTTCACTACGAGTGAGTGGGGAATATTGGCATCACACAGTCACTGTTGAATATGCCATTCAATCCATTTTGAAAATAGTAATGCAATGTGGTTTTGTTTTGTTTGCTTTTTGCAGTAATGAAGAATGGAAAAGTTATATTAAAATTAAATTGGAGGGGGACTAGATTCAGCATTTCATCATGAACTCTGCACTTGTGAGAATTTAACTTCTTGAATACCCTGACAGGTACACGCAACATTAAGACTATAATCTGCTGTGCAAGCTTTCGTGCTATACCTCCCCCTCAGGTTTTGATTTATACATTTGCTCCCTCAATTCATGTCCTCTAATATTTGAAAGCTCTCTCCTAGCATTTTCTCTTTACCACAGAACGTCATCCCAATGTAACCTCTCTTGTTCTTTCTGCTTGCTGTTTCCTCACTCCTCTGTTAAACTTTTCTAATTTCTCTAACTTCCACACTCCTGCTTTTATCCACATGTTCTCCTCTTTCCTTCCCCTACCTTTGCATGTGTCTACACACTGCACCATTTGTACAGACCTCTATTGCAGCTATTTCTGCACTGCTCAATGAAAAGCACTCTTTAATATCCTATTCTCTGTGCCCCCTCTCTCTGCGCCCCCTCTTTTGGCGCCTCCTCTCTCTGCGCCCCCTCTCTCTGCGCCTATCTGTCTCATTCTCTCTACGTCCCTCTCTCTCTACATAGAGCTATCTCTGTCTCTCTCTACACCTATCTCTGTGTCTCCTTCTATGTTTGCTGATGTGTGGGATATCTCTTATAATCTTGAACCTGCTCATATACACATCGGGCCTCCCTGCCTCTGCCTCCCTGCTAAGAGTGTTAACCTATCTAATGTAATCCACATTCCTTTCCTTACTTTTCTCTTCCCTTCTCCTATGCCATCTGGAATGTCCGTTCTCTGACTAACAAGGCTCTAGTTGTACATGACCTCTTCTGCTCTCATCATTCACAATCAGTCATTCCCCTCACCCCATCTTACCTGTCCCACTGATTTGCCTCTGCTTAATTAAACTCTCCTCTGACATCTACTCTAACCTCTCTGCTCTCTCTCTCTTTCCGCTTAAACTAACAATCTTATTAACTCTTACAATGCTATCCTCCTATCTATATGCCCCCTCTAGGCTCTGACACACTTGTCCCTCTAGCCCACACCCTTGGCTAAATTCCCAAACATGTTCATCACACTTCCACTCGCTGTTCTTAATGCCTATGAAGGAAATCACACAATTGATATTTGATTTTTCTACAGTAAAAATGTCTCCAGTCCTGTATAAAGCTGCTCTCTGGGGCCAAACCACACTACTTTTTTTTCACATTCATCAACACTCAAATTTAATTTACGCTGTCTTTTTTTCCCTGTATTTGACTCCCTCCACTAACCTTCTCCTCACACTTGCCATCCTTCCTTCACTTCTCCTCAAGCATTTGACTACTTCAGAGGCAAGGTGGATGCCACCCACAAGGAGATTCCTTCTGTCCCTTCCCCCTTCTCTCCTTCTACCTAATTCTCCTTCTGCATTTGACTCCTTTTCTTCTCTTACAGAGCTGGAAGCTAATCATCTTCTCTTCTCCCTCTACCACATGCCCTCTAGATCGTATCCCCTCACACCTTACTGCATCTCTTAGTCCCCACTCTCACCCACATCTTCAATTCCTCCCTATTCTCTGGCTCTTTACCCTCTTACTTTAAGCCTGTAGTGGTCACCCTTTTCTCAGAAACAACCTACACCCTATGTGCCTTACTAACTACCGCCCTGTATCCCTCCTGCTGTTTGTCTCCTAATTGCTAGAATGTCAACATTCTTAAATCACATGCCCTCCTGGATCCTTTACAACCTGCCTTTCGTACAGCTCGTTCTACAGACTGTGCTTAAAGCAAATTCCCAAGGTCACTTTTCCCTACTAATCCTACTTGATCTATCTGCTGCGTTTGATGCTCTCAATCACTCTCCTCCTTCATATTCTAAACTCTCTCTTGGTATCCGTAACACAGTTCTATCCTGGTTTTCATCATAACTTTCCTGTCACACATTCTCCATCTCTGTTGCTAACATGTCTTCGTCTTCTATTGATCTGTCTGTGGGTATACATCAGGGCTCTGTTCTGAGATCTCTCTTTCTCTCTACATACTATCATTTGGTGACCTCATCAACTCTTTGTGACAATCCTATAAATAACAAATACAAATATCAGGTCATGGGAATAAGTGATTTGGACATAAAAGTAACATTTCGGAAGTGTGGACAACTAATACATCTTGTAGATTGCCTTTACAGTGTGATGTCATTGATTCAGTAGATTGTGTGCAGACCAGGACTGCAGTACAGTGTCACTCACATGGATGACTTGCGTGGTAGAAGCTCAAGAACAAGGATGTCAAACTCCAGTCCTCGAGGGCAGCAAACAGGCCAGGTTTTCAGGATATCCCTACTGAAAACCTGGCCTGTTTGGGACCCTCCAGGACTGGAGTTTGACATGCATGCTCTAGAAGGAGCACAGCTGTGGGTGGGAGGTGGATTTGCTTTGCATCAAATGGTTTGGAGCAAGGTTTATTGTATGTATTATCATAATAACAATGCAATGCTTAACTTTTATTTCAGGAGGGATGACTGCAGAACAGAAGTGAATATTGAAGCCATGTGTTCCTTTTCTTGCAAAAGAGAAAATTTGAAGGACAGTTGAAGAGAAGGAAAATTACTACACAGAGACAGATAAGCAATGTGTATATTTCTCATTTACCATTTAGTATTTGTCGTTTTATTGACTCCACACAATCCGGCTGCTACGGGTTTCACATTGAATATTTTCATCTCTACTCTACCCCTTCCTGTGATCTGAACCATGCAAGTTTTCGTTGATTCAATACATCATGAGTAGAGGGTGGCTACAGTATGAAGTAAAGACCCAAGGACCACATCTACTACCATTCATAACAAGAACATGTGCAGTAGCGCACAGCTGCAGTTCTATGTGATTGTTATGAAAGATTGAGGTGGTTCAATTCTATGAATCTGGAGTGGGATGGATCCTGTTTGCATCATATGGTTTCATCTAGGCCAGTAGATTATATAACTCTCAGTACAGGTTACACATGGCATCAGTATTAGTGATTTAAAGAGGAGGAAAGCTTCAATGTGGAGAACAAAGCCAAGTAATGTTGAAGTTATTCCTTTTACCATTTACTTGGTCAGTCTGTACTGTCTACTCCCCACACAGCTGCTAAGGATCTTCCATTTTAAATACTTTCACCTCCTATTCTGCACTGCTTTGCTGCCCATTATTCAGAGATGCGTTCCAGTCATGTTTACCACTCTGAATCTCTCTGCAGTCATTGGTTCAGCACATCATGGGTAGAGCATGGCTACAGATACAGCAAGCTATTATTATTTTACCGGCTGATCATCCATAATATTGCATTAAAACATAGAATATCACTTAATTTCCAAAAGATTCAGTGATGCTGATAATGCAGAATCTCACAACATTTCCCATCATAATGCCATAATGCACCAGTGGGAGAAATAATCCTTGCTATATCTGTACTTTGTGTGACGTATTACCTCCATGACCATTGAGAGCAAGTACATCTTCTGTATAGAGCGGCTGTGTTATGATGCAGTTATTGATCATCATTGACATAATCACAAGAATCTTATGCAAAGGGAAATTGTCCGCAGCGAAGTGAGATTTCAGCCCCCAAACGTCTGTAATCTTAATGCAATGTCTTACTTTTGTTGCAGTGAACACTGAAGAGACGGATCTACTACAACACTGTACAGGATGAGCATACGCTACAAGCAGCAAAATGATCTTGCAGTTGACAGTATGTTGTTCTGGTAATGTGCACAATTATTATTTATGGGCTACACACCACAGTGCTGGACATATTCTGTTAACTTCAACTCTACTCCTAACATGGAGATGTCTTCCTGGTGTTACTGATTCAGTACATCATATGCACAGTGTGGTTATGATATGATGGATTGATTTAATGAACCCACCAACCAATGATGACATCTGCATCATCTTCTGTAAAGTGCAGCTACAGCATGATATTATCAGCATTTGGTGCGGTATAATCAGAGGTATCTATGTGCTTTTGTGCCTGTTTTAAGTCCTCCAGCTTAACGCCCCTACACCTCCCACTACACAGGCATACTTACTTATGCATACACTGACATCTGGCATACCTACACACACCCCAGGGCCACTTCCTTCCCCTGATGTCAGGGAGAGGATGGGCATGCAGAGTGCAGTAAGTCTCCACGTTACTCTGGCCAACAGTCTTGGCCTACCTCCAGCATCTGTCACCCACAACATCTGTTCCCTCCTTGTAAAGTGCTGAACTATCTCACCTGGGTCAGTGCTATAGCTGATCACAGTGCCCGATCAGGATGTCACTGTGACAGGCAGCAGTGCAGATTGACCGGTCAATCAATGCAGTGCCGCAACATATGCACTAAATGAGATTTCCGTGCCCCCAGTCAGGTTACTCCCTGGGCAGTGACCCTGCTCACACCCTCCCCTAGTTCCACCTCTGATCACAATTATCTCTCTTGGAGAGTGTAGCAAATTGGAGTTGGGGGAATCTCACCTCTGCCATGCATGGTCACAATCTGGGCACAGGACCCAAATAGTGGGCAATGTGGCACTTCTTACAGTAGAGAATAAGTAACTTTATTCTTTACTTGTGTATTAAGGACCTTATTTGCATTAAATTCAGTCCACATGGGACCAAGACTTTCTGGCTTACTGAACAAAGTGGAATTGTTTCGTAGAGGGTGGAGAATTGTATTTTATCTGAAATTACCCCCTCTGCACAAAATACAAACAATTATACCCATACAAGTACCTTGTGGAAGTTGTTGCCCTCTATCTTCCTGTGGTCTCTCCCTGTTTCTCACCGTGCCTCCTCCCATTTCCTTGCACCTCTGCGTCTCCGCATATATCCCTATACTCAGAGCCGGCTCCGGTCAGTGACATGGGATGCCCAAATATGAGCATACCCATATATGGGCATCCATGCCACTGACCGGAGCCCGCTCTGTTGCGGATATGGAGAGAGACTGGGAGATTTACATCCCCTTATAATTCATATGGTGCATAGTACCGGCACGTATTGTTTTACCGGTACTGTGTACCTTCCTACTTTCACACTGGTACAGTATATGCTGCAGTGGGACTGAGAGGGATATATTGGTAACACATAGTCATTGTTGGGGGAATTCAATCCATTTTGAAAATAGTAATGAAATGTTTTTTACTTTTCTTTTTTTTCAGTAATGAAGAATGAAACATTTCTGTTAAAATTGAATTGGAGGTGAACTGGATTCATCATCAACTCTGCACCAGTGTGAATTGATGTTCTTTAATGTTCTGATAAGGTACATGCAACATCTCTTCCTCAAACCCTGCACCACTCTCTGCCTCTTGCCTCTCTCTCTCCACCTCCCTGCTAAGCGTATTAACCCATCTAATGTAATCCACATTCCATGTCTCACTTTACTCTTCACTTCTCACGTGCCCTCTGGAATGACTGCTCTCTGACTAACAAGGTCTATTTGTACATGACCTCTTCTGCTCTCATCCACCACCTCTCATTCCCCTCACCCCTGTCCTACTCGATACCTCAGCTTAATTGAACTCTCTCCTCTGACATCTACCCTTATCTCTAACCTCTCCTCACTTTCTGCTTAAACTAACTATCTTGTTAACTTTTACAATGCTATCATCTCCTCCTCCCTCCTCCTACTTCCTCCACCCTCCTCCATTATATATATACCCCTTCTAGGCTCTGACACACTCATCCCTCTAAGGCCATGATTATCATGGGCACATGCTTGGTCGTCCACAGTGCGTGCGAGCGATGCAGAGCCGCCTCGGACCTCAGTGCAGGGATTGCTGCATACCCCCAGCATCTGTCACCCACAAACAATACACACACTAATACTCCCCACAATACACACTATAATACCTCCTCAATACTAATCTCCCCAATAATATTATAGCTCCAAACACAATATACACAACACCCTTACACAAGATACACAATCTAGTACTCTCCTCTGCACCTCTACACACAATATAATACTCCCACACACACAATATACACACTACCCTCCTACCCCCATAAAATACAACCAATAATACACACACACTTTGTGGATGTTGGGACCAGCTCCCGGCATGCACCAGTGAAAGAGAGAGGCCCGCAGAAGCTCGGAAGAACTCCCTCCATCCGTGCCTTCCTCCGTTTCACATCTTCTCCCTGTCTCTCTCCCTCCCTTTCCTTGCATCTCCCTGCGTCTTTACGTATACCCAGTCAGTGACGGCTCTGGTCACGTGATGCCTTAATATGGGCTTATCCATATATGTTCATCCACGTCACTAATGTGATGCCCGCACTGTTGCGGAGCTGGTACTTACGACGGGCACTTATTGTTTTATCAGTACTGCGTACCTGACTCTACCGGCCTACTTTCAACACTAGTACAATATGTGCTTCACTACGAGTGAGTGGGGAATATTGGCATCACACAGTCACTGTTGAATATGCCATTCAATCCATTTTGAAAATAGTAATGCAATGTGGTTTTGTTTTGTTTGCTTTTTGCAGTAATGAAGAATGGAAAAGTTATATTAAAATTAAATTGGAGGGGGACTAGATTCAGCATTTCATCATGAACTCTGCACTTGTGAGAATTTAACTTCTTGAATACCCTGACAGGTACACGCAACATTAAGACTATAATCTGCTGTGCAAGCTTTCGTGCTATACCTCCCCCTCAGGTTTTGATTTATACATTTGCTCCCTCAATTCATGTCCTCTAATATTTGAAAGCTCTCTCCTAGCATTTTCTCTTTACCACAGAACGTCATCCCAATGTAACCTCTCTCTTGTTCTTTCTGCTTGCTGTTTCCTCACTCCTCTGTTAAACTTTTCTAATTTCTCTAACTTCCACACTCCTGCTTTTATCCACATGTTCTCCTCTTTCCTTCCCCTACCTTTGCATGTGTCTACACACTGCACCATTTGTACAGACCTCTATTGCAGCTATTTCTGCACTGCTCAATGAAAAGCACTCTTTAATATCCTATTCTCTGTGCCCCCTCTCTCTGCGCCCCCTCTTTTGGCGCCTCCTCTCTCTGCGCCCCCTCTCTCTGCGCCTATCTGTCTCATTCTCTCTACGTCCCTCTCTCTCTACATAGAGCTATCTCTGTCTCTCTCTACACCTATCTCTGTGTCTCCTTCTATGTTTGCTGATGTGTGGGATATCTCTTATAATCTTGAACCTGCTCATATACACATCGGGCCTCCCTGCCTCTGCCTCCCTGCTAAGAGTGTTAACCTATCTAATGTAATCCACATTCCTTTCCTTACTTTTCTCTTCCCTTCTCCTATGCCATCTGGAATGTCCGTTCTCTGACTAACAAGGCTCTAGTTGTACATGACCTCTTCTGCTCTCATCATTCACAATCAGTCATTCCCCTCACCCCATCTTACCTGTCCCACTGATTTGCCTCTGCTTAATTAAACTCTCCTCTGACATCTACTCTAACCTCTCTGCTCTCTCTCTCTTTCCGCTTAAACTAACAATCTTATTAACTCTTACAATGCTATCCTCCTATCTATATGCCCCCTCTAGGCTCTGACACACTTGTCCCTCTAGCCCACACCCTTGGCTAAATTCCCAAACATGTTCATCACACTTCCACTCGCTGTTCTTAATGCCTATGAAGGAAATCACACAATTGATATTTGATTTTTCTACAGTAAAAATGTCTCCAGTCCTGTATAAAGCTGCTCTCTGGGGCCAAACCACACTACTTTTTTTTCACATTCATCAACACTCAAATTTAATTTACGCTGTCTTTTTTTCCCTGTATTTGACTCCCTCCACTAACCTTCTCCTCACACTTGCCATCCTTCCTTCACTTCTCCTCAAGCATTTGACTACTTCAGAGGCAAGGTGGATGCCACCCACAAGGAGATTCCTTCTGTCCCTTCCCCCTTCTCTCCTTCTACCTAATTCTCCTTCTGCATTTGACTCCTTTTCTTCTCTTACAGAGCTGGAAGCTAATCATCTTCTCTTCTCCCTCTACCACATGCCCTCTAGATCGTATCCCCTCACACCTTACTGCATCTCTTAGTCCCCACTCTCACCCACATCTTCAATTCCTCCCTATTCTCTGGCTCTTTACCCTCTTACTTTAAGCCTGTAGTGGTCACCCTTTTCTCAGAAACAACCTACACCCTATGTGCCTTACTAACTACCGCCCTGTATCCCTCCTGCTGTTTGTCTCCTAATTGCTAGAATGTCAACATTCTTAAATCACATGCCCTCCTGGATCCTTTACAACCTGCCTTTCGTACAGCTCGTTCTACAGACTGTGCTTAAAGCAAATTCCCAAGGTCACTTTTCCCTACTAATCCTACTTGATCTATCTGCTGCGTTTGATGCTCTCAATCACTCTCCTCCTTCATATTCTAAACTCTCTCTTGGTATCCGTAACACAGTTCTATCCTGGTTTTCATCATAACTTTCCTGTCACACATTCTCCATCTCTGTTGCTAACATGTCTTCGTCTTCTATTGATCTGTCTGTGGGTATACATCAGGGCTCTGTTCTGAGATCTCTCTTTCTCTCTACATACTATCATTTGGTGACCTCATCAACTCTTTGTGACAATCCTATAAATAACAAATACAAATATCAGGTCATGGGAATAAGTGATTTGGACATAAAAGTAACATTTCGGAAGTGTGGACAACTAATACATCTTGTAGATTGCCTTTACAGTGTGATGTCATTGATTCAGTAGATTGTGTGCAGACCAGGACTGCAGTACAGTGTCACTCACATGGATGACTTGCGTGGTAGAAGCTCAAGAACAAGGATGTCAAACTCCAGTCCTCGAGGGCAGCAAACAGGCCAGGTTTTCAGGATATCCCTACTGAAAACCTGGCCTGTTTGGGACCCTCGAGGACTGGAGTTTGACATGCATGCTCTAGAAGGAGCACAGCTGTGGGTGGGAGGTGGATTTGCTTTGCATCAAATGGTTTGGAGCAAGGTTTATTGTATGTATTATCATAATAACAATGCAATGCTTAACTTTTATTTCAGGAGGGATGACTGCAGAACAGAAGTGAATATTGAAGCCATGTGTTCCTTTTCTTGCAAAAGAGAAAATTTGAAGGACAGTTGAAGAGAAGGAAAATTACTACACAGAGACAGATAAGCAATGTGTATATTTCTCATTTACCATTTAGTATTTGTCGTTTTATTGACTCCACACAATCCGGCTGCTACGGGTTTCACATTGAATATTTTCATCTCTACTCTACCCCTTCCTGTGATCTGAACCATGCAAGTTTTCGTTGATTCAATACATCATGAGTAGAGGGTGGCTACAGTATGAAGTAAAGACCCAAGGACCACATCTACTACCATTCATAACAAGAACATGTGCAGTAGCGCACAGCTGCAGTTCTATGTGATTGTTATGAAAGGTTGAGGTGGTTCAATTCTATGAATCTGGAGTGGGATGGATCCTGTTTGCATCATATGGTTTCATCTAGGCCAGTAGATTATATAACTCTCAGTACAGGTTACACATGGCATCAGTATTAGTGATTTAAAGAGGAGGAAAGCTTCAATGTGGAGAACAAAGCCAAGTAATGTTGAAGTTACTCCTTTTACCATTTACTTGGTCAGTCTGTACTGTCTACTCCCCACACAGCTGCTAAGGATCTTCCATTTTAAATACTTTCACCTCCTATTCTGCACTGCTTTGCTGCCCATTATTCAGAGATGCGTTCCAGTCATGTTTACCACTCTGAATCTCTCTGCAGTCATTGGTTCAGCACATCATGGGTAGAGCATGGCTACAGATACAGCAAGCTATTATTATTTTACCGGCTGATCATCCATAATATTGCATTAAAACATAGAATATCACTTAATTTCCAAAAGATTCAGTGATGCTGATAATGCAGAATCTCACAACATTTCCCATCATAATGCCATAATGCACCAGTGGGAGAAATAATCCTTGCTATATCTGTACATTGTGTGACGTATTACCTCCATGACCATTGAGAGCAAGTACATCTTCTGTATAGAGCGGCTGTGTTATGATGCAGTTATTGATCATCATTGACATAATCACAAGAATCTTATGCAAAGGGAAATTGTCCGCAGCGAAGTGAGATTTCAGCCCCCAAACGTCTGTAATCTTAATGCAATGTCTTACTTTTGTTGCAGTGAACACTGAAGAGACGGATCTACTACAACACTGTACAGGATGAGCATACGCTACAAGCAGCAAAATGATCTTGCAGTTGACAGTATGTTGTTCTGGTAATGTGCACAATTATTATTTATGGGCTACACACCACAGTGCTGGACATATTCTGTTAACTTCAACTCTACTCCT
This sequence comes from Ascaphus truei, assembly GCF_040206685.1. Lineage (NCBI taxonomy): Eukaryota > Metazoa > Chordata > Amphibia > Anura > Ascaphidae > Ascaphus > Ascaphus truei. Next base: position 70,957 of record NW_027454124.1, on the reverse strand, counting down.
AACATGGAGATGTCTTCCTGGTGTTACTGATTCAGTACATCATATGCACAGTGTGGTTATGATATGATGGATTGATTTAATGAACCCACCAACCAATGATGACATCTGCATCATCTTCTGTAAAGTGCAGCTACAGCATGATATTATCAGCATTTGGTGCGGTATAATCAGAGGTATCTATGTGCTTTTGTGCCTGTTTTAAGTCCTCCAGCTTAACGCCCCTACACCTCCCACTACACAGGCATACTTACTTATGCATACACTGACATCTGGCATACCTACACACACCCCAGGGCCACTTCCTTCCCCTGATGTCAGGGAGAGGATGGGCATGCAGAGTGCAGTAAGTCTCCACGTTACTCTGGCCAACAGTCTTGGCCTACCTCCAGCATCTGTCACCCACAACATCTGTTCCCTCCTTGTAAAGTGCTGAACTATCTCACCTGGGTCAGTGCTATAGCTGATCACAGTGCCCGATCAGGATGTCACTGTGACAGGCAGCAGTGCAGATTGACCGGTCAATCAATGCAGTGCCGCAACATATGCACTAAATGAGATTTCCGTGCCCCCAGTCAGGTTACTCCCTGGGCAGTGACCCTGCTCACACCCTCCCCTAGTTCCACCTCTGATCACAATTATCTCTCTTGGAGAGTGTAGCAAATTGGAGTTGGGGGAATCTCACCTCTGCCATGCATGGTCACAATCTGGGCACAGGACCCAAATAGTGGGCAATGTGGCACTTCTTACAGTAGAGAATAAGTAACTTTATTCTTTACTTGTGTATTAAGGACCTTATTTGCATTAAATTCAGTCCACATGGGACCAAGACTTTCTGGCTTACTGAACAAAGTGGAATTGTTTCGTAGAGGGTGGAGAATTGTATTTTATCTGAAATTACCCCCTCTGCACAAAATACAAACAATTATACCCATACAAGTACCTTGTGGAAGTTGTTGCCCTCTATCTTCCTGTGGTCTCTCCCTGTTTCTCACCGTGCCTCCTCCCATTTCCTTGCACCTCTGCGTCTCCGCATATATCCCTATACTCAGAGCCGGCTCCGGTCAGTGACATGGGATGCCCAAATATGAGCATACCCATATATGGGCATCCATGCCACTGACCGGAGCCCGCTCTGTTGCGGATATGGAGAGAGACTGGGAGATTTACATCCCCTTATAATTCATATGGTGCATAGTACCGGCACGTATTGTTTTACCGGTACTGTGTACCTTCCTACTTTCACACTGGTACAGTATATGCTGCAGTGGGACTGAGAGGGATATATTGGTAACACATAGTCATTGTTGGGGGAATTCAATCCATTTTGAAAATAGTAATGAAATGTTTTTTACTTTTCTTTTTTTTCAGTAATGAAGAATGAAACATTTCTGTTAAAATTGAATTGGAGGTGAACTGGATTCATCATCAACTCTGCACCAGTGTGAATTGATGTTCTTTAATGTTCTGATAAGGTACATGCAACATCTCTTCCTCAACCCCTGCACCACTCTCTGCCTCTTGCCTCTCTCTCTCCACCTCCCTGCTAAGCGTATTAACCCATCTAATGTAATCCACATTCCATGTCTCACTTTACTCTTCACTTCTCACGTGCCCTCTGGAATGACTGCTCTCTGACTAACAAGGTCTATTTGTACATGACCTCTTCTGCTCTCATCCACCACCTCTCATTCCCCTCACCCCTGTCCTACTCGATACCTCAGCTTAATTGAACTCTCTCCTCTGACATCTACCCTTATCTCTAACCTCTCCTCACTTTCTGCTTAAACTAACTATCTTGTTAACTTTTACAAAGCTATCATCTCCTCCTCCCTCCTCCTCCTTCCTCCTCCCTCCTCCATTATATATATACCCCTTCTAGGCTCTGACACACTCATCCCTCTAAGGCCATGATTATCATGGGCACATGCTTGGTCGTCCACAGTGCGTGCGAGCGATGCAGAGCCGCCTCGGACCTCAGTGCAGGGATTGCTGCATACCCCCAGCATCTGTCACCCACAAACAATACACACACTAATACTCCCCACAATACACACTATAATACCTCCTCAATACTAATCTCCCCAATAATATTATAGCTCCAAACACAATATACACAACACCCTTACACAAGATACACAATCTAGTACTCTCCTCTGCACCTCTACACACAATATAATACTCCCACACACACAATATACACACTACCCTCCTACCCCCATAAAATACAACCAATAATACACACACACTTTGTGGATGTTGGGACCAGCTCCCGGCATGCACCAGTGAAAGAGAGAGGCCCGCAGAAGCTCGGAAGAACTCCCTCCATCCGTGCCTTCCTCCGTTTCACATCTTCTCCCTGTCTCTCTCCCTCCCTTTCCTTGCATCTCCCTGCGTCTTTACGTATACCCAGTCAGTGACGGCTCTGGTCACGTGATGCCTTAATATGGGCTTATCCATATATGTTCATCCACGTCACTAATGTGATGCCCGCACTGTTGCGGAGCTGGTACTTACGACGGGCACTTATTGTTTTATCAGTACTGCGTACCTGACTCTACCGGCCTACTTTCAACACTAGTACAATATGTGCTTCACTACGAGTGAGTGGGGAATATTGGCATCACACAGTCACTGTTGAATATGCCATTCAATCCATTTTGAAAATAGTAATGCAATGTGGTTTTGTTTTGTTTGCTTTTTGCAGTAATGAAGAATGGAAAAGTTATATTAAAATTAAATTGGAGGGGGACTAGATTCAGCATTTCATCATGAACTCTGCACTTGTGAGAATTTAACTTCTTGAATACCCTGACAGGTACACGCAACATTAAGACTATAATCTGCTGTGCAAGCTTTCGTGCTATACCTCCCCCTCAGGTTTTGATTTATACATTTGCTCCCTCAATTCATGTCCTCTAATATTTGAAAGCTCTCTCCTAGCATTTTCTCTTTACCACAGAACGTCATCCCAATGTAACCTCTCTTGTTCTTTCTGCTTGCTGTTTCCTCACTCCTCTGTTAAACTTTTCTAATTTCTCTAACTTCCACACTCCTGCTTTTATCCACATGTTCTCCTCTTTCCTTCCCCTACCTTTGCATGTGTCTACACACTGCACCATTTGTACAGACCTCTATTGCAGCTATTTCTGCACTGCTCAATGAAAAGCACTCTTTAATATCCTATTCTCTGTGCCCCCTCTCTCTGCGCCCCCTCTTTTGGCGCCTCCTCTCTCTGCGCCCCCTCTCTCTGCGCCTATCTGTCTCATTCTCTCTACGTCCCTCTCTCTCTACATAGAGCTATCTCTGTCTCTCTCTACACCTATCTCTGTCTCCTTCTATGTTTGCTGATGTGTGGGATATCTCTTATAATCTTGAACCTGCTCATATACACATCGGGCCTCCCTGCCTCTGCCTCCCTGCTAAGAGTGTTAACCTATCTAATGTAATCCACATTCCTTTCCTTACTTTTCTCTTCCCTTCTCCTATGCCATCTGGAATGTCCGTTCTCTGACTAACAAGGCTCTAGTTGTACATGACCTCTTCTGCTCTCATCATTCACAATCAGTCATTCCCCTCACCCCATCTTACCTGTCCCACTGATTTGCCTCTGCTTAATTAAACTCTCCTCTGACATCTACTCTAACCTCTCTGCTCTCTCTTTCCGCTTAAACTAACAATCTTATTAACTCTTACAATGCTATCCTCCTATCTATATGCCCCCTCTAGGCTCTGACACACTTGTCCCTCTAGCCCACACCCTTGGCTAAATTCCCAAACATGTTCATCACACTTCCACTCGCTGTTCTTAATGCCTATGAAGGAAATCACACAATTGATATTTGATTTTTCTACAGTAAAAATGTCTCCAGTCCTGTATAAAGCTGCTCTCTGGGGCCAAACCACACTACTTTTTTTTCACATTCATCAACACTCAAATTTAATTTACGCTGTCTTTTTTTCCCTGTATTTGACTCCCTCCACTAACCTTCTCCTCACACTTGCCATCCTTCCTTCACTTCTCCTCAAGCATTTGACTACTTCAGAGGCAAGGTGGATGCCACCCACAAGGAGATTCCTTCTGTCCCTTCCCCCTTCTCTCCTTCTACCTAATTCTCCTTCTGCATTTGACTCCTTTTCTTCTCTTACAGAGCTGGAAGCTAATCATCTTCTCTTCTCCCTCTACCACATGCCCTCTAGATCGTATCCCCTCACACCTTACTGCATCTCTTAGTCCCCACTCTCACCCACATCTTCAATTCCTCCCTATTCTCTGGCTCTTTACCCTCTTACTTTAAGCCTGTAGTGGTCACCCTTTTCTCAGAAACAACCTACACCCTATGTGCCTTACTAACTACCGCCCTGTATCCCTCCTGCTGTTTGTCTCCTAATTGCTAGAATGTCAACATTCTTAAATCACATTCCCTCCTGGATCCTTTACAACCTGCCTTTCGTACAGCTCGTTCTACAGACTGTGCTTAAAGCAAATTCCCAAGGTCACTTTTCCCTACTAATCCTACTTGATCTATCTGCTGCGTTTGATGCTCTCAATCACTCTCCTCCTTCATATTCTAAACTCTCTCTTGGTATCCGTAACACAGTTCTATCCTGGTTTTCATCATAACTTTCCTGTCACACATTCTCCATCTCTGTTGCTAACATGTCTTCGTCTTCTATTGATCTGTCTGTGGGTATACATCAGGGCTCTGTTCTGAGATCTCTCTTTCTCTCTACATACTATCATTTGGTGACCTCATCAACTCTTTGTGACAATCCTATAAATAACAAATACAAATATCAGGTCATGGGAATAAGTGATTTGGACATAAAAGTAACATTTCGGAAGTGTGGACAACTAATACATCTTGTAGATTGCCTTTACAGTGTGATGTCATTGATTCAGTAGATTGTGTGCAGACCAGGACTGCAGTACAGTGTCACTCACATGGATGACTTGCGTGGTAGAAGCTCAAGAACAAGGATGTCAAACTCCAGTCCTCGAGGGCAGCAAACAGGCCAGGTTTTCAGGATATCCCTACTGAAAACCTGGCCTGTTTGGGACCCTCGAGGACTGGAGTTTGACATGCATGCTCTAGAAGGAGCACAGCTGTGGGTGGGAGGTGGATTTGCTTTGCATCAAATGGTTTGGAGCAAGGTTTATTGTATGTATTATCATAATAACAATGCAATGCTTAACTTTTATTTCAGGAGGGATGACTGCAGAACAGAAGTGAATATTGAAGCCATGTGTTCCTTTTCTTGCAAAAGAGAAAATTTGAAGGACAGTTGAAGAGAAGGAAAATTACTACACAGAGACAGATAAGCAATGTGTATATTTCTCATTTACCATTTAGTATTTGTCGTTTTATTGACTCCACACAATCCGGCTGCTACGGGTTTCACATTGAATATTTTCATCTCTACTCTACCCCTTCCTGTGATCTGAACCATGCAAGTTTTCGTTGATTCAATACATCATGAGTAGAGGGTGGCTACAGTATGAAGTAAAGACCCAAGGACCACATCTACTACCATTCATAACAAGAACATGTGCAGTAGCGCACAGCTGCAGTTCTATGTGATTGTTATGAAAGGTTGAGGTGGTTCAATTCTATGAATCTGGAGTGGGATGGATCCTGTTTGCATCATATGGTTTCATCTAGGCCAGTAGATTATATAACTCTCAGTACAGGTTACACATGGCATCAGTATTAGTGATTTAAAGAGGAGGAAAGCTTCAATGTGGAGAACAAAGCCAAGTAATGTTGAAGTTACTCCTTTTACCATTTACTTGGTCAGTCTGTACTGTCTACTCCCCACACAGCTGCTAAGGATCTTCCATTTTAAATACTTTCACCTCCTATTCTGCACTGCTTTGCTGCCCATTATTCAGAGATGCGTTCCAGTCATGTTTACCACTCTGAATCTCTCTGCAGTCATTGGTTCAGCACATCATGGGTAGAGCATGGCTACAGATACAGCAAGCTATTATTATTTTACCGGCTGATCATCCATAATATTGCATTAAAACATAGAATATCACTTAATTTCCAAAAGATTCAGTGATGCTGATAATGCAGAATCTCACAACATTTCCCATCATAATGCCATAATGCACCAGTGGGAGAAATAATCCTTGCTATATCTGTACATTGTGTGACGTATTACCTCCATGACCATTGAGAGCAAGTACATCTTCTGTATAGAGCGGCTGTGTTATGATGCAGTTATTGATCATCATTGACATAATCACAAGAATCTTATGCAAAGGGAAATTGTCCGCAGCGAAGTGAGATTTCAGCCCCCAAACGTCTGTAATCTTAATGCAATGTCTTACTTTTGTTGCAGTGAACACTGAAGAGACGGATCTACTACAACACTGTACAGGATGAGCATACGCTACAAGCAGCAAAATGATCTTGCAGTTGACAGTATGTTGTTCTGGTAATGTGCACAATTATTATTTATGGGCTACACACCACAGTGCTGGACATATTCTGTTAACTTCAACTCTACTCCTAACATGGAGATGTCTTCCTGGTGTTACTGATTCAGTACATCATATGCACAGTGTGGTTATGATATGATGGATTGATTTAATGAACCCACCAACCAATGATGACATCTGCATCATCTTCTGTAAAGTGCAGCTACAGCATGATATTATCAGCATTTGGTGCGGTATAATCAGAGGTATCTATGTGCTTTTGTGCCTGTTTTAAGTCCTCCAGCTTAACGCCCCTACACCTCCCACTACACAGGCATACTTACTTATGCATACACTGACATCTGGCATACCTACACACACCCCAGGGCCACTTCCTTCCCCTGATGTCAGGGAGAGGATGGGCATGCAGAGTGCAGTAAGTCTCCACGTTACTCTGGCCAACAGTCTTGGCCTACCTCCAGCATCTGTCACCCACAACATCTGTTCCCTCCTTGTAAAGTGCTGAACTATCTCACCTGGGTCAGTGCTATAGCTGATCACAGTGCCCGATCAGGATGTCACTGTGACAGGCAGCAGTGCAGATTGACCGGTCAATCAATGCAGTGCCGCAACATATGCACTAAATGAGATTTCCGTGCCCCCAGTCAGGTTACTCCCTGGGCAGTGACCCTGCTCACACCCTCCCCTAGTTCCACCTCTGATCACAATTATCTCTCTTGGAGAGTGTAGCAAATTGGAGTTGGGGGAATCTCACCTCTGCCATGCATGGTCACAATCTGGGCACAGGACCCAAATAGTGGGCAATGTGGCACTTCTTACAGTAGAGAATAAGTAACTTTATTCTTTACTTGTGTATTAAGGACCTTATTTGCATTAAATTCAGTCCACATGGGACCAAGACTTTCTGGCTTACTGAACAAAGTGGAATTGTTTCGTAGAGGGTGGAGAATTGTATTTTATCTGAAATTACCCCCTCTGCACAAAATACAAACAATTATACCCATACAAGTACCTTGTGGAAGTTGTTGCCCTCTATCTTCCTGTGGTCTCTCCCTGTTTCTCACCGTGCCTCCTCCCATTTCCTTGCACCTCTGCGTCTCCGCATATATCCCTATACTCAGAGCCGGCTCCGGTCAGTGACATGGGATGCCCAAATATGAGCATACCCATATATGGGCATCCATGCCACTGACCGGAGCCCGCTCTGTTGCGGATATGGAGAGAGACTGGGAGATTTACATCCCCTTATAATTCATATGGTGCATAGTACCGGCACGTATTGTTTTACCGGTACTGTGTACCTTCCTACTTTCACACTGGTACAGTATATGCTGCAGTGGGACTGAGAGGGATATATTGGTAACACATAGTCATTGTTGGGGGAATTCAATCCATTTTGAAAATAGTAATGAAATGTTTTTTACTTTTCTTTTTTTTCAGTAATGAAGAATGAAACATTTCTGTTAAAATTGAATTGGAGGTGAACTGGATTCATCATCAACTCTGCACCAGTGTGAATTGATGTTCTTTAATGTTCTGATAAGGTACATGCAACATCTCTTCCTCAACCCCTGCACCACTCTCTGCCTCTTGCCTCTCTCTCTCCACCTCCCTGCTAAGCGTATTAACCCATCTAATGTAATCCACATTCCATGTCTCACTTTACTCTTCACTTCTCACGTGCCCTCTGGAATGACTGCTCTCTGACTAACAAGGTCTATTTGTACATGACCTCTTCTGCTCTCATCCACCACCTCTCATTCCCCTCACCCCTGTCCTACTCGATACCTCAGCTTAATTGAACTCTCTCCTCTGACATCTACCCTTATCTCTAACCTCTCCTCACTTTCTGCTTAAACTAACTATCTTGTTAACTTTTACAAAGCTATCATCTCCTCCTCCCTCCTCCTCCTTCCTCCTCCCTCCTCCATTATATATATACCCCTTCTAGGCTCTGACACACTCATCCCTCTAAGGCCATGATTATCATGGGCACATGCTTGGTCGTCCACAGTGCGTGCGAGCGATGCAGAGCCGCCTCGGACCTCAGTGCAGGGATTGCTGCATACCCCCAGCATCTGTCACCCACAAACAATACACACACTAATACTCCCCACAATACACACTATAATACCTCCTCAATACTAATCTCCCCAATAATATTATAGCTCCAAACACAATATACACAACACCCTTACACAAGATACACAATCTAGTACTCTCCTCTGCACCTCTACACACAATATAATACTCCCACACACACAATATACACACTACCCTCCTACCCCCATAAAATACAACCAATAATACACACACACTTTGTGGATGTTGGGACCAGCTCCCGGCATGCACCAGTGAAAGAGAGAGGCCCGCAGAAGCTCGGAAGAACTCCCTCCATCCGTGCCTTCCTCCGTTTCACATCTTCTCCCTGTCTCTCTCCCTCCCTTTCCTTGCATCTCCCTGCGTCTTTACGTATACCCAGTCAGTGACGGCTCTGGTCACGTGATGCCTTAATATGGGCTTATCCATATATGTTCATCCACGTCACTAATGTGATGCCCGCACTGTTGCGGAGCTGGTACTTACGACGGGCACTTATTGTTTTATCAGTACTGCGTACCTGACTCTACCGGCCTACTTTCAACACTAGTACAATATGTGCTTCACTACGAGTGAGTGGGGAATATTGGCATCACACAGTCACTGTTGAATATGCCATTCAATCCATTTTGAAAATAGTAATGCAATGTGGTTTTGTTTTGTTTGCTTTTTGCAGTAATGAAGAATGGAAAAGTTATATTAAAATTAAATTGGAGGGGGACTAGATTCAGCATTTCATCATGAACTCTGCACTTGTGAGAATTTAACTTCTTGAATACCCTGACAGGTACACGCAACATTAAGACTATAATCTGCTGTGCAAGCTTTCGTGCTATACCTCCCCCTCAGGTTTTGATTTATACATTTGCTCCCTCAATTCATGTCCTCTAATATTTGAAAGCTCTCTCCTAGCATTTTCTCTTTACCACAGAACGTCATCCCAATGTAACCTCTCTTGTTCTTTCTGCTTGCTGTTTCCTCACTCCTCTGTTAAACTTTTCTAATTTCTCTAACTTCCACACTCCTGCTTTTATCCACATGTTCTCCTCTTTCCTTCCCCTACCTTTGCATGTGTCTACACACTGCACCATTTGTACAGACCTCTATTGCAGCTATTTCTGCACTGCTCAATGAAAAGCACTCTTTAATATCCTATTCTCTGTGCCCCCTCTCTCTGCGCCCCCTCTTTTGGCGCCTCCTCTCTCTGCGCCCCCTCTCTCTGCGCCTATCTGTCTCATTCTCTCTACGTCCCTCTCTCTCTACATAGAGCTATCTCTGTCTCTCTCTACACCTATCTCTGTCTCCTTCTATGTTTGCTGATGTGTGGGATATCTCTTATAATCTTGAACCTGCTCATATACACATCGGGCCTCCCTGCCTCTGCCTCCCTGCTAAGAGTGTTAACCTATCTAATGTAATCCACATTCCTTTCCTTACTTTTCTCTTCCCTTCTCCTATGCCATCTGGAATGTCCGTTCTCTGACTAACAAGGCTCTAGTTGTACATGACCTCTTCTGCTCTCATCATTCACAATCAGTCATTCCCCTCACCCCATCTTACCTGTCCCACTGATTTGCCTCTGCTTAATTAAACTCTCCTCTGACATCTACTCTAACCTCTCTGCTCTCTCTTTCCGCTTAAACTAACAATCTTATTAACTCTTACAATGCTATCCTCCTATCTATATGCCCCCTCTAGGCTCTGACACACTTGTCCCTCTAGCCCACACCCTTGGCTAAATTCCCAAACATGTTCATCACACTTCCACTCGCTGTTCTTAATGCCTATGAAGGAAATCACACAATTGATATTTGATTTTTCTACAGTAAAAATGTCTCCAGTCCTGTATAAAGCTGCTCTCTGGGGCCAAACCACACTACTTTTTTTTCACATTCATCAACACTCAAATTTAATTTACGCTGTCTTTTTTTCCCTGTATTTGACTCCCTCCACTAACCTTCTCCTCACACTTGCCATCCTTCCTTCACTTCTCCTCAAGCATTTGACTACTTCAGAGGCAAGGTGGATGCCACCCACAAGGAGATTCCTTCTGTCCCTTCCCCCTTCTCTCCTTCTACCTAATTCTCCTTCTGCATTTGACTCCTTTTCTTCTCTTACAGAGCTGGAAGCTAATCATCTTCTCTTCTCCCTCTACCACATGCCCTCTAGATCGTATCCCCTCACACCTTACTGCATCTCTTAGTCCCCACTCTCACCCACATCTTCAATTCCTCCCTATTCTCTGGCTCTTTACCCTCTTACTTTAAGCCTGTAGTGGTCACCCTTTTCTCAGAAACAACCTACACCCTATGTGCCTTACTAACTACCGCCCTGTATCCCTCCTGCTGTTTGTCTCCTAATTGCTAGAATGTCAACATTCTTAAATCACATTCCCTCCTGGATCCTTTACAACCTGCCTTTCGTACAGCTCGTTCTACAGACTGTGCTTAAAGCAAATTCCCAAGGTCACTTTTCCCTACTAATCCTACTTGATCTATCTGCTGCGTTTGATGCTCTCAATCACTCTCCTCCTTCATATTCTAAACTCTCTCTTGGTATCCGTAACACAGTTCTATCCTGGTTTTCATCATAACTTTCCTGTCACACATTCTCCATCTCTGTTGCTAACATGTCTTCGTCTTCTATTGATCTGTCTGTGGGTATACATCAGGGCTCTGTTCTGAGATCTCTCTTTCTCTCTACATACTATCATTTGGTGACCTCATCAACTCTTTGTGACAATCCTATAAATAACAAATACAAATATCAGGTCATGGGAATAAGTGATTTGGACATAAAAGTAACATTTCGGAAGTGTGGACAACTAATACATCTTGTAGATTGCCTTTACAGTGTGATGTCATTGATTCAGTAGATTGTGTGCAGACCAGGACTGCAGTACAGTGTCACTCACATGGATGACTTGCGTGGTAGAAGCTCAAGAACAAGGATGTCAAACTCCAGTCCTCGAGGGCAGCAAACAGGCCAGGTTTTCAGGATATCCCTACTGAAAACCTGGCCTGTTTGGGACCCTCGAGGACTGGAGTTTGACATGCATGCTCTAGAAGGAGCACAGCTGTGGGTGGGAGGTGGATTTGCTTTGCATCAAATGGTTTGGAGCAAGGTTTATTGTATGTATTATCATAATAACAATGCAATGCTTAACTTTTATTTCAGGAGGGATGACTGCAGAACAGAAGTGAATATTGAAGCCATGTGTTCCTTTTCTTGCAAAAGAGAAAATTTGAAGGACAGTTGAAGAGAAGGAAAATTACTACACAGAGACAGATAAGCAATGTGTATATTTCTCATTTACCATTTAGTATTTGTCGTTTTATTGACTCCACACAATCCGGCTGCTACGGGTTTCACATTGAATATTTTCATCTCTACTCTACCCCTTCCTGTGATCTGAACCATGCAAGTTTTCGTTGATTCAATACATCATGAGTAGAGGGTGGCTACAGTATGAAGTAAAGACCCAAGGACCACATCTACTACCATTCATAACAAGAACATGTGCAGTAGCGCACAGCTGCAGTTCTATGTGATTGTTATGAAAGGTTGAGGTGGTTCAATTCTATGAATCTGGAGTGGGATGGATCCTGTTTGCATCATATGGTTTCATCTAGGCCAGTAGATTATATAACTCTCAGTACAGGTTACACATGGCATCAGTATTAGTGATTTAAAGAGGAGGAAAGCTTCAATGTGGAGAACAAAGCCAAGTAATGTTGAAGTTACTCCTTTTACCATTTACTTGGTCAGTCTGTACTGTCTACTCCCCACACAGCTGCTAAGGATCTTCCATTTTAAATACTTTCACCTCCTATTCTGCACTGCTTTGCTGCCCATTATTCAGAGATGCGTTCCAGTCATGTTTACCACTCTGAATCTCTCTGCAGTCATTGGTTCAGCACATCATGGGTAGAGCATGGCTACAGATACAGCAAGCTATTATTATTTTACCGGCTGATCATCCATAATATTGCATTAAAACATAGAATATCACTTAATTTCCAAAAGATTCAGTGATGCTGATAATGCAGAATCTCACAACATTTCCCATCATAATGCCATAATGCACCAGTGGGAGAAATAATCCTTGCTATATCTGTACATTGTGTGACGTATTACCTCCATGACCATTGAGAGCAAGTACATCTTCTGTATAGAGCGGCTGTGTTATGATGCAGTTATTGATCATCATTGACATAATCACAAGAATCTTATGCAAAGGGAAATTGTCCGCAGCGAAGTGAGATTTCAGCCCCCAAACGTCTGTAATCTTAATGCAATGTCTTACTTTTGTTGCAGTGAACACTGAAGAGACGGATCTACTACAACACTGTACAGGATGAGCATACGCTACAAGCAGCAAAATGATCTTGCAGTTGACAGTATGTTGTTCTGGTAATGTGCACAATTATTATTTATGGGCTACACACCACAGTGCTGGACATATTCTGTTAACTTCAACTCTACTCCTAACATGGAGATGTCTTCCTGGTGTTACTGATTCAGTACATCATATGCACAGTGTGGTTATGATATGATGGATTGATTTAATGAACCCACCAACCAATGATGACATCTGCATCATCTTCTGTAAAGTGCAGCTACAGCATGATATTATCAGCATTTGGTGCGGTATAATCAGAGGTATCTATGTGCTTTTGTGCCTGTTTTAAGTCCTCCAGCTTAACGCCCCTACACCTCCCACTACACAGGCATACTTACTTATGCATACACTGACATCTGGCATACCTACACACACCCCAGGGCCACTTCCTTCCCCTGATGTCAGGGAGAGGATGGGCATGCAGAGTGCAGTAAGTCTCCACGTTACTCTGGCCAACAGTCTTGGCCTACCTCCAGCATCTGTCACCCACAACATCTGTTCCCTCCTTGTAAAGTGCTGAACTATCTCACCTGGGTCAGTGCTATAGCTGATCACAGTGCCCGATCAGGATGTCACTGTGACAGGCAGCAGTGCAGATTGACCGGTCAATCAATGCAGTGCCGCAACATATGCACTAAATGAGATTTCCGTGCCCCCAGTCAGGTTACTCCCTGGGCAGTGACCCTGCTCACACCCTCCCCTAGTTCCACCTCTGATCACAATTATCTCTCTTGGAGAGTGTAGCAAATTGGAGTTGGGGGAATCTCACCTCTGCCATGCATGGTCACAATCTGGGCACAGGACCCAAATAGTGGGCAATGTGGCACTTCTTACAGTAGAGAATAAGTAACTTTATTCTTTACTTGTGTATTAAGGACCTTATTTGCATTAAATTCAGTCCACATGGGACCAAGACTTTCTGGCTTACTGAACAAAGTGGAATTGTTTCGTAGAGGGTGGAGAATTGTATTTTATCTGAAATTACCCCCTCTGCACAAAATACAAACAATTATACCCATACAAGTACCTTGTGGAAGTTGTTGCCCTCTATCTTCCTGTGGTCTCTCCCTGTTTCTCACCGTGCCTCCTCCCATTTCCTTGCACCTCTGCGTCTCCGCATATATCCCTATACTCAGAGCCGGCTCCGGTCAGTGACATGGGATGCCCAAATATGAGCATACCCATATATGGGCATCCATGCCACTGACCGGAGCCCGCTCTGTTGCGGATATGGAGAGAGACTGGGAGATTTACATCCCCTTATAATTCATATGGTGCATAGTACCGGCACGTATTGTTTTACCGGTACTGTGTACCTTCCTACTTTCACACTGGTACAGTATATGCTGCAGTGGGACTGAGAGGGATATATTGGTAACACATAGTCATTGTTGGGGGAATTCAATCCATTTTGAAAATAGTAATGAAATGTTTTTTACTTTTCTTTTTTTTCAGTAATGAAGAATGAAACATTTCTGTTAAAATTGAATTGGAGGTGAACTGGATTCATCATCAACTCTGCACCAGTGTGAATTGATGTTCTTTAATGTTCTGATAAGGTACATGCAACATCTCTTCCTCAACCCCTGCACCACTCTCTGCCTCTTGCCTCTCTCTCTCCACCTCCCTGCTAAGCGTATTAACCCATCTAATGTAATCCACATTCCATGTCTCACTTTACTCTTCACTTCTCACGTGCCCTCTGGAATGACTGCTCTCTGACTAACAAGGTCTATTTGTACATGACCTCTTCTGCTCTCATCCACCACCTCTCATTCCCCTCACCCCTGTCCTACTCGATACCTCAGCTTAATTGAACTCTCTCCTCTGACATCTACCCTTATCTCTAACCTCTCCTCACTTTCTGCTTAAACTAACTATCTTGTTAACTTTTACAAAGCTATCATCTCCTCCTCCCTCCTCCTCCTTCCTCCTCCCTCCTCCATTATATATATACCCCTTCTAGGCTCTGACACACTCATCCCTCTAAGGCCATGATTATCATGGGCACATGCTTGGTCGTCCACAGTGCGTGCGAGCGATGCAGAGCCGCCTCGGACCTCAGTGCAGGGATTGCTGCATACCCCCAGCATCTGTCACCCACAAACAATACACACACTAATACTCCCCACAATACACACTATAATACCTCCTCAATACTAATCTCCCCAATAATATTATAGCTCCAAACACAATATACACAACACCCTTACACAAGATACACAATCTAGTACTCTCCTCTGCACCTCTACACACAATATAATACTCCCACACACACAATATACACACTACCCTCCTACCCCCATAAAATACAACCAATAATACACACACACTTTGTGGATGTTGGGACCAGCTCCCGGCATGCACCAGTGAAAGAGAGAGGCCCGCAGAAGCTCGGAAGAACTCCCTCCATCCGTGCCTTCCTCCGTTTCACATCTTCTCCCTGTCTCTCTCCCTCCCTTTCCTTGCATCTCCCTGCGTCTTTACGTATACCCAGTCAGTGACGGCTCTGGTCACGTGATGCCTTAATATGGGCTTATCCATATATGTTCATCCACGTCACTAATGTGATGCCCGCACTGTTGCGGAGCTGGTACTTACGACGGGCACTTATTGTTTTATCAGTACTGCGTACCTGACTCTACCGGCCTACTTTCAACACTAGTACAATATGTGCTTCACTACGAGTGAGTGGGGAATATTGGCATCACACAGTCACTGTTGAATATGCCATTCAATCCATTTTGAAAATAGTAATGCAATGTGGTTTTGTTTTGTTTGCTTTTTGCAGTAATGAAGAATGGAAAAGTTATATTAAAATTAAATTGGAGGGGGACTAGATTCAGCATTTCATCATGAACTCTGCACTTGTGAGAATTTAACTTCTTGAATACCCTGACAGGTACACGCAACATTAAGACTATAATCTGCTGTGCAAGCTTTCGTGCTATACCTCCCCCTCAGGTTTTGATTTATACATTTGCTCCCTCAATTCATGTCCTCTAATATTTGAAAGCTCTCTCCTAGCATTTTCTCTTTACCACAGAACGTCATCCCAATGTAACCTCTCTTGTTCTTTCTGCTTGCTGTTTCCTCACTCCTCTGTTAAACTTTTCTAATTTCTCTAACTTCCACACTCCTGCTTTTATCCACATGTTCTCCTCTTTCCTTCCCCTACCTTTGCATGTGTCTACACACTGCACCATTTGTACAGACCTCTATTGCAGCTATTTCTGCACTGCTCAATGAAAAGCACTCTTTAATATCCTATTCTCTGTGCCCCCTCTCTCTGCGCCCCCTCTTTTGGCGCCTCCTCTCTCTGCGCCCCCTCTCTCTGCGCCTATCTGTCTCATTCTCTCTACGTCCCTCTCTCTCTACATAGAGCTATCTCTGTCTCTCTCTACACCTATCTCTGTCTCCTTCTATGTTTGCTGATGTGTGGGATATCTCTTATAATCTTGAACCTGCTCATATACACATCGGGCCTCCCTGCCTCTGCCTCCCTGCTAAGAGTGTTAACCTATCTAATGTAATCCACATTCCTTTCCTTACTTTTCTCTTCCCTTCTCCTATGCCATCTGGAATGTCCGTTCTCTGACTAACAAGGCTCTAGTTGTACATGACCTCTTCTGCTCTCATCATTCACAATCAGTCATTCCCCTCACCCCATCTTACCTGTCCCACTGATTTGCCTCTGCTTAATTAAACTCTCCTCTGACATCTACTCTAACCTCTCTGCTCTCTCTTTCCGCTTAAACTAACAATCTTATTAACTCTTACAATGCTATCCTCCTATCTATATGCCCCCTCTAGGCTCTGACACACTTGTCCCTCTAGCCCACACCCTTGGCTAAATTCCCAAACATGTTCATCACACTTCCACTCGCTGTTCTTAATGCCTATGAAGGAAATCACACAATTGATATTTGATTTTTCTACAGTAAAAATGTCTCCAGTCCTGTATAAAGCTGCTCTCTGGGGCCAAACCACACTACTTTTTTTTCACATTCATCAACACTCAAATTTAATTTACGCTGTCTTTTTTTCCCTGTATTTGACTCCCTCCACTAACCTTCTCCTCACACTTGCCATCCTTCCTTCACTTCTCCTCAAGCATTTGACTACTTCAGAGGCAAGGTGGATGCCACCCACAAGGAGATTCCTTCTGTCCCTTCCCCCTTCTCTCCTTCTACCTAATTCTCCTTCTGCATTTGACTCCTTTTCTTCTCTTACAGAGCTGGAAGCTAATCATCTTCTCTTCTCCCTCTACCACATGCCCTCTAGATCGTATCCCCTCACACCTTACTGCATCTCTTAGTCCCCACTCTCACCCACATCTTCAATTCCTCCCTATTCTCTGGCTCTTTACCCTCTTACTTTAAGCCTGTAGTGGTCACCCTTTTCTCAGAAACAACCTACACCCTATGTGCCTTACTAACTACCGCCCTGTATCCCTCCTGCTGTTTGTCTCCTAATTGCTAGAATGTCAACATTCTTAAATCACATTCCCTCCTGGATCCTTTACAACCTGCCTTTCGTACAGCTCGTTCTACAGACTGTGCTTAAAGCAAATTCCCAAGGTCACTTTTCCCTACTAATCCTACTTGATCTATCTGCTGCGTTTGATGCTCTCAATCACTCTCCTCCTTCATATTCTAAACTCTCTCTTGGTATCCGTAACACAGTTCTATCCTGGTTTTCATCATAACTTTCCTGTCACACATTCTCCATCTCTGTTGCTAACATGTCTTCGTCTTCTATTGATCTGTCTGTGGGTATACATCAGGGCTCTGTTCTGAGATCTCTCTTTCTCTCTACATACTATCATTTGGTGACCTCATCAACTCTTTGTGACAATCCTATAAATAACAAATACAAATATCAGGTCATGGGAATAAGTGATTTGGACATAAAAGTAACATTTCGGAAGTGTGGACAACTAATACATCTTGTAGATTGCCTTTACAGTGTGATGTCATTGATTCAGTAGATTGTGTGCAGACCAGGACTGCAGTACAGTGTCACTCACATGGATGACTTGCGTGGTAGAAGCTCAAGAACAAGGATGTCAAACTCCAGTCCTCGAGGGCAGCAAACAGGCCAGGTTTTCAGGATATCCCTACTGAAAACCTGGCCTGTTTGGGACCCTCGAGGACTGGAGTTTGACATGCATGCTCTAGAAGGAGCACAGCTGTGGGTGGGAGGTGGATTTGCTTTGCATCAAATGGTTTGGAGCAAGGTTTATTGTATGTATTATCATAATAACAATGCAATGCTTAACTTTTATTTCAGGAGGGATGACTGCAGAACAGAAGTGAATATTGAAGCCATGTGTTCCTTTTCTTGCAAAAGAGAAAATTTGAAGGACAGTTGAAGAGAAGGAAAATTACTACACAGAGACAGATAAGCAATGTGTATATTTCTCATTTACCATTTAGTATTTGTCGTTTTATTGACTCCACACAATCCGGCTGCTACGGGTTTCACATTGAATATTTTCATCTCTACTCTACCCCTTCCTGTGATCTGAACCATGCAAGTTTTCGTTGATTCAATACATCATGAGTAGAGGGTGGCTACAGTATGAAGTAAAGACCCAAGGACCACATCTACTACCATTCATAACAAGAACATGTGCAGTAGCGCACAGCTGCAGTTCTATGTGATTGTTATGAAAGGTTGAGGTGGTTCAATTCTATGAATCTGGAGTGGGATGGATCCTGTTTGCATCATATGGTTTCATCTAGGCCAGTAGATTATATAACTCTCAGTACAGGTTACACATGGCATCAGTATTAGTGATTTAAAGAGGAGGAAAGCTTCAATGTGGAGAACAAAGCCAAGTAATGTTGAAGTTACTCCTTTTACCATTTACTTGGTCAGTCTGTACTGTCTACTCCCCACACAGCTGCTAAGGATCTTCCATTTTAAATACTTTCACCTCCTATTCTGCACTGCTTTGCTGCCCATTATTCAGAGATGCGTTCCAGTCATGTTTACCACTCTGAATCTCTCTGCAGTCATTGGTTCAGCACATCATGGGTAGAGCATGGCTACAGATACAGCAAGCTATTATTATTTTACCGGCTGATCATCCATAATATTGCATTAAAACATAGAATATCACTTAATTTCCAAAAGATTCAGTGATGCTGATAATGCAGAATCTCACAACATTTCCCATCATAATGCCATAATGCACCAGTGGGAGAAATAATCCTTGCTATATCTGTACATTGTGTGACGTATTACCTCCATGACCATTGAGAGCAAGTACATCTTCTGTATAGAGCGGCTGTGTTATGATGCAGTTATTGATCATCATTGACATAATCACAAGAATCTTATGCAAAGGGAAATTGTCCGCAGCGAAGTGAGATTTCAGCCCCCAAACGTCTGTAATCTTAATGCAATGTCTTACTTTTGTTGCAGTGAACACTGAAGAGACGGATCTACTACAACACTGTACAGGATGAGCATACGCTACAAGCAGCAAAATGATCTTGCAGTTGACAGTATGTTGTTCTGGTAATGTGCACAATTATTATTTATGGGCTACACACCACAGTGCTGGACATATTCTGTTAACTTCAACTCTACTCCTAACATGGAGATGTCTTCCTGGTGTTACTGATTCAGTACATCATATGCACAGTGTGGTTATGATATGATGGATTGATTTAATGAACCCACCAACCAATGATGACATCTGCATCATCTTCTGTAAAGTGCAGCTACAGCATGATATTATCAGCATTTGGTGCGGTATAATCAGAGGTATCTATGTGCTTTTGTGCCTGTTTTAAGTCCTCCAGCTTAACGCCCCTACACCTCCCACTACACAGGCATACTTACTTATGCATACACTGACATCTGGCATACCTACACACACCCCAGGGCCACTTCCTTCCCCTGATGTCAGGGAGAGGATGGGCATGCAGAGTGCAGTAAGTCTCCACGTTACTCTGGCCAACAGTCTTGGCCTACCTCCAGCATCTGTCACCCACAACATCTGTTCCCTCCTTGTAAAGTGCTGAACTATCTCACCTGGGTCAGTGCTATAGCTGATCACAGTGCCCGATCAGGATGTCACTGTGACAGGCAGCAGTGCAGATTGACCGGTCAATCAATGCAGTGCCGCAACATATGCACTAAATGAGATTTCCGTGCCCCCAGTCAGGTTACTCCCTGGGCAGTGACCCTGCTCACACCCTCCCCTAGTTCCACCTCTGATCACAATTATCTCTCTTGGAGAGTGTAGCAAATTGGAGTTGGGGGAATCTCACCTCTGCCATGCATGGTCACAATCTGGGCACAGGACCCAAATAGTGGGCAATGTGGCACTTCTTACAGTAGAGAATAAGTAACTTTATTCTTTACTTGTGTATTAAGGACCTTATTTGCATTAAATTCAGTCCACATGGGACCAAGACTTTCTGGCTTACTGAACAAAGTGGAATTGTTTCGTAGAGGGTGGAGAATTGTATTTTATCTGAAATTACCCCCTCTGCACAAAATACAAACAATTATACCCATACAAGTACCTTGTGGAAGTTGTTGCCCTCTATCTTCCTGTGGTCTCTCCCTGTTTCTCACCGTGCCTCCTCCCATTTCCTTGCACCTCTGCGTCTCCGCATATATCCCTATACTCAGAGCCGGCTCCGGTCAGTGACATGGGATGCCCAAATATGAGCATACCCATATATGGGCATCCATGCCACTGACCGGAGCCCGCTCTGTTGCGGATATGGAGAGAGACTGGGAGATTTACATCCCCTTATAATTCATATGGTGCATAGTACCGGCACGTATTGTTTTACCGGTACTGTGTACCTTCCTACTTTCACACTGGTACAGTATATGCTGCAGTGGGACTGAGAGGGATATATTGGTAACACATAGTCATTGTTGGGGGAATTCAATCCATTTTGAAAATAGTAATGAAATGTTTTTTACTTTTCTTTTTTTTCAGTAATGAAGAATGAAACATTTCTGTTAAAATTGAATTGGAGGTGAACTGGATTCATCATCAACTCTGCACCAGTGTGAATTGATGTTCTTTAATGTTCTGATAAGGTACATGCAACATCTCTTCCTCAACCCCTGCACCACTCTCTGCCTCTTGCCTCTCTCTCTCCACCTCCCTGCTAAGCGTATTAACCCATCTAATGTAATCCACATTCCATGTCTCACTTTACTCTTCACTTCTCACGTGCCCTCTGGAATGACTGCTCTCTGACTAACAAGGTCTATTTGTACATGACCTCTTCTGCTCTCATCCACCACCTCTCATTCCCCTCACCCCTGTCCTACTCGATACCTCAGCTTAATTGAACTCTCTCCTCTGACATCTACCCTTATCTCTAACCTCTCCTCACTTTCTGCTTAAACTAACTATCTTGTTAACTTTTACAAAGCTATCATCTCCTCCTCCCTCCTCCTCCTTCCTCCTCCCTCCTCCATTATATATATACCCCTTCTAGGCTCTGACACACTCATCCCTCTAAGGCCATGATTATCATGGGCACATGCTTGGTCGTCCACAGTGCGTGCGAGCGATGCAGAGCCGCCTCGGACCTCAGTGCAGGGATTGCTGCATACCCCCAGCATCTGTCACCCACAAACAATACACACACTAATACTCCCCACAATACACACTATAATACCTCCTCAATACTAATCTCCCCAATAATATTATAGCTCCAAACACAATATACACAACACCCTTACACAAGATACACAATCTAGTACTCTCCTCTGCACCTCTACACACAATATAATACTCCCACACACACAATATACACACTACCCTCCTACCCCCATAAAATACAACCAATAATACACACACACTTTGTGGATGTTGGGACCAGCTCCCGGCATGCACCAGTGAAAGAGAGAGGCCCGCAGAAGCTCGGAAGAACTCCCTCCATCCGTGCCTTCCTCCGTTTCACATCTTCTCCCTGTCTCTCTCCCTCCCTTTCCTTGCATCTCCCTGCGTCTTTACGTATACCCAGTCAGTGACGGCTCTGGTCACGTGATGCCTTAATATGGGCTTATCCATATATGTTCATCCACGTCACTAATGTGATGCCCGCACTGTTGCGGAGCTGGTACTTACGACGGGCACTTATTGTTTTATCAGTACTGCGTACCTGACTCTACCGGCCTACTTTCAACACTAGTACAATATGTGCTTCACTACGAGTGAGTGGGGAATATTGGCATCACACAGTCACTGTTGAATATGCCATTCAATCCATTTTGAAAATAGTAATGCAATGTGGTTTTGTTTTGTTTGCTTTTTGCAGTAATGAAGAATGGAAAAGTTATATTAAAATTAAATTGGAGGGGGACTAGATTCAGCATTTCATCATGAACTCTGCACTTGTGAGAATTTAACTTCTTGAATACCCTGACAGGTACACGCAACATTAAGACTATAATCTGCTGTGCAAGCTTTCGTGCTATACCTCCCCCTCAGGTTTTGATTTATACATTTGCTCCCTCAATTCATGTCCTCTAATATTTGAAAGCTCTCTCCTAGCATTTTCTCTTTACCACAGAACGTCATCCCAATGTAACCTCTCTTGTTCTTTCTGCTTGCTGTTTCCTCACTCCTCTGTTAAACTTTTCTAATTTCTCTAACTTCCACACTCCTGCTTTTATCCACATGTTCTCCTCTTTCCTTCCCCTACCTTTGCATGTGTCTACACACTGCACCATTTGTACAGACCTCTATTGCAGCTATTTCTGCACTGCTCAATGAAAAGCACTCTTTAATATCCTATTCTCTGTGCCCCCTCTCTCTGCGCCCCCTCTTTTGGCGCCTCCTCTCTCTGCGCCCCCTCTCTCTGCGCCTATCTGTCTCATTCTCTCTACGTCCCTCTCTCTCTACATAGAGCTATCTCTGTCTCTCTCTACACCTATCTCTGTCTCCTTCTATGTTTGCTGATGTGTGGGATATCTCTTATAATCTTGAACCTGCTC
This sequence comes from Ascaphus truei, assembly GCF_040206685.1. Classification (NCBI taxonomy): domain Eukaryota; kingdom Metazoa; phylum Chordata; class Amphibia; order Anura; family Ascaphidae; genus Ascaphus; species Ascaphus truei. The sequence continues at coordinate 48,023 of NW_027454124.1, read as the reverse complement.
ATATACACATCGGGCCTCCCTGCCTCTGCCTCCCTGCTAAGAGTGTTAACCTATCTAATGTAATCCACATTCCTTTCCTTACTTTTCTCTTCCCTTCTCCTATGCCATCTGGAATGTCCGTTCTCTGACTAACAAGGCTCTAGTTGTACATGACCTCTTCTGCTCTCATCATTCACAATCAGTCATTCCCCTCACCCCATCTTACCTGTCCCACTGATTTGCCTCTGCTTAATTAAACTCTCCTCTGACATCTACTCTAACCTCTCTGCTCTCTCTTTCCGCTTAAACTAACAATCTTATTAACTCTTACAATGCTATCCTCCTATCTATATGCCCCCTCTAGGCTCTGACACACTTGTCCCTCTAGCCCACACCCTTGGCTAAATTCCCAAACATGTTCATCACACTTCCACTCGCTGTTCTTAATGCCTATGAAGGAAATCACACAATTGATATTTGATTTTTCTACAGTAAAAATGTCTCCAGTCCTGTATAAAGCTGCTCTCTGGGGCCAAACCACACTACTTTTTTTTCACATTCATCAACACTCAAATTTAATTTACGCTGTCTTTTTTTCCCTGTATTTGACTCCCTCCACTAACCTTCTCCTCACACTTGCCATCCTTCCTTCACTTCTCCTCAAGCATTTGACTACTTCAGAGGCAAGGTGGATGCCACCCACAAGGAGATTCCTTCTGTCCCTTCCCCCTTCTCTCCTTCTACCTAATTCTCCTTCTGCATTTGACTCCTTTTCTTCTCTTACAGAGCTGGAAGCTAATCATCTTCTCTTCTCCCTCTACCACATGCCCTCTAGATCGTATCCCCTCACACCTTACTGCATCTCTTAGTCCCCACTCTCACCCACATCTTCAATTCCTCCCTATTCTCTGGCTCTTTACCCTCTTACTTTAAGCCTGTAGTGGTCACCCTTTTCTCAGAAACAACCTACACCCTATGTGCCTTACTAACTACCGCCCTGTATCCCTCCTGCTGTTTGTCTCCTAATTGCTAGAATGTCAACATTCTTAAATCACATTCCCTCCTGGATCCTTTACAACCTGCCTTTCGTACAGCTCGTTCTACAGACTGTGCTTAAAGCAAATTCCCAAGGTCACTTTTCCCTACTAATCCTACTTGATCTATCTGCTGCGTTTGATGCTCTCAATCACTCTCCTCCTTCATATTCTAAACTCTCTCTTGGTATCCGTAACACAGTTCTATCCTGGTTTTCATCATAACTTTCCTGTCACACATTCTCCATCTCTGTTGCTAACATGTCTTCGTCTTCTATTGATCTGTCTGTGGGTATACATCAGGGCTCTGTTCTGAGATCTCTCTTTCTCTCTACATACTATCATTTGGTGACCTCATCAACTCTTTGTGACAATCCTATAAATAACAAATACAAATATCAGGTCATGGGAATAAGTGATTTGGACATAAAAGTAACATTTCGGAAGTGTGGACAACTAATACATCTTGTAGATTGCCTTTACAGTGTGATGTCATTGATTCAGTAGATTGTGTGCAGACCAGGACTGCAGTACAGTGTCACTCACATGGATGACTTGCGTGGTAGAAGCTCAAGAACAAGGATGTCAAACTCCAGTCCTCGAGGGCAGCAAACAGGCCAGGTTTTCAGGATATCCCTACTGAAAACCTGGCCTGTTTGGGACCCTCGAGGACTGGAGTTTGACATGCATGCTCTAGAAGGAGCACAGCTTTGGGTGGGAGGTGGATTTGCTTTGCATCAAATGGTTTGGAGCAAGGTTTATTGTATGTATTATCATAATAACAATGCAATGCTTAACTTTTATTTCAGGAGGGATGACTGCAGAACAGAAGTGAATATTGAAGCCATGTGTTCCTTTTCTTGCAAAAGAGAAAATTTGAAGGACAGTTGAAGAGAAGGAAAATTACTACACAGAGACAGATAAGCAATGTGTATATTTCTCATTTACCATTTAGTATTTGTCGTTTTATTGACTCCACACAATCCGGCTGCTACGGGTTTCACATTGAATATTTTCATCTCTACTCTACCCCTTCCTGTGATCTGAACCATGCAAGTTTTCGTTGATTCAATACATCATGAGTAGAGGGTGGCTACAGTATGAAGTAAAGACCCAAGGACCACATCTACTACCATTCATAACAAGAATATGTGCAGTAGCGCACAGCTGCAGTTCTATGTGATTGTTATGAAAGGTTGAGGTGGTTCAATTCTATGAATCTGGAGTGGGATGGATCCTGTTTGCATCATATGGTTTCATCTAGGCCAGTAGATTATATAACTCTCAGTACAGGTTACACATGGCATCAGTATTAGTGATTTAAAGAGGAGGAAAGCTTCAATGTGGAGAACAAAGCCAAGTAATGTTGAAGTTACTCCTTTTACCATTTACTTGGTCAGTCTGTACTGTCTACTCCCCACACAGCTGCTAAGGATCTTCCATTTTAAATACTTTCACCTCCTATTCTGCACTGCTTTGCTGCCCATTATTCAGAGATGCGTTCCAGTCATGTTTACCACTCTGAATCTCTCTGCAGTCATTGGTTCAGCACATCATGGGTAGAGCATGGCTACAGATACAGCAAGCTATTATTATTTTACCGGCTGATCATCCATAATATTGCATTAAAACATAGAATATCACTTAATTTCCAAAAGATTCAGTGATGCTGATAATGCAGAATCTCACAACATTTCCCATCATAATGCCATAATGCACCAGTGGGAGAAATAATCCTTGCTATATCTGTACATTGTGTGACGTATTACCTCCATGACCATTGAGAGCAAGTACATCTTCTGTATAGAGCGGCTGTGTTATGATGCAGTTATTGATCATCATTGACATAATCACAAGAATCTTATGCAAAGGGAAATTGTCCGCAGCGAAGTGAGATTTCAGCCCCCAAACGTCTGTAATATTAATGCAATGTCTTACTTTTGTTGCAGTGAACACTGAAGAGACGGATCTACTACAACACTGTACAGGATGAGCATACGCTACAAGCAGCAAAATGATCTTGCAGTTGACAGTATGTTGTTCTGGTAATGTGCACAATTATTATTTATGGGCTACACACCACAGTGCTGGACATATTCTGTTAACTTCAACTCTACTCCTAACATGGAGATGTCTTCCTGGTGTTACTGATTCAGTACATCATATGCACAGTGTGGTTATGATATGATGGATTGATTTAATGAACCCACCAACCAATGATGACATCTGCATCATCTTCTGTAAAGTGCAGCTACAGCATGATATTATCAGCATTTGGTGCGGTATAATCAGAGGTATCTATGTGCTTTTGTGCCTGTTTTAAGTCCTCCAGCTTAACGCCCCTACACCTCCCACTACACAGGCATACTTACTTATGCATACACTGACATCTGGCATACCTACACACACCCCAGGGCCACTTCCTTCCCCTGATGTCAGGGAGAGGATGGGCATGCAGAGTGCAGTAAGTCTCCACGTTACTCTGGCCAACAGTCTTGGCCTACCTCCAGCATCTGTCACCCACAACATCTGTTCCCTCCTTGTAAAGTGCTGAACTATCTCACCTGGGTCAGTGCTATAGCTGATCACAGTGCCCGATCAGGATGTCACTGTGACAGGCAGCAGTGCAGATTGACCGGTCAATCAATGCAGTGCCGCAACATATGCACTAAATGAGATTTCCGTGCCCCCAGTCAGGTTACTCCCTGGGCAGTGACCCTGCTCACACCCTCCCCTAGTTCCACCTCTGATCACAATTATCTCTCTTGGAGAGTGTAGCAAATTGGAGTTGGGGGAATCTCACCTCTGCCATGCATGGTCACAATCTGGGCACAGGACCCAAATAGTGGGCAATGTGGCACTTCTTACAGTAGAGAATAAGTAACTTTATTCTTTACTTGTGTATTAAGGACCTTATTTGCATTAAATTCAGTCCACATGGGACCAAGACTTTCTGGCTTACTGAACAAAGTGGAATTGTTTCGTAGAGGGTGGAGAATTGTATTTTATCTGAAATTACCCCCTCTGCACAAAATACAAACAATTCTACCCATACAAGTACCTTGTGGAAGTTGTTGCCCTCTATCTTCCTGTGGTCTCTCCCTGTTTCTCACCGTGCCTCCTCCCATTTCCTTGCACCTCTGCGTCTCCGCATATATCCCTATACTCAGAGCCGGCTCCGGTCAGTGACATGGGATGCCCAAATATGAGCATACCCATATATGGGCATCCATGCCACTGACCGGAGCCCGCTCTGTTGCGGATATGGAGAGAGACTGGGAGATTTACATCCCCTTATAATTCATATGGTGCATAGTACCGGCACGTATTGTTTTACCGGTACTGTGTACCTTCCTACTTTCACACTGGTACAGTATATGCTGCAGTGGGACTGAGAGGGATATATTGGTAACACATAGTCATTGTTGGGGGAATTCAATCCATTTTGAAAATAGTAATGAAATGTTTTTTACTTTTCTTTTTTTTCAGTAATGAAGAATGAAACATTTCTGTTAAAATTGAATTGGAGGTGAACTGGATTCATCATCAACTCTGCACCAGTGTGAATTGATGTTCTTTAATGTTCTGATAAGGTACATGCAACATCTCTTCCTCAACCCCTGCACCACTCTCTGCCTCTTGCCTCTCTCTCTCCACCTCCCTGCTAAGCGTATTAACCCATCTAATGTAATCCACATTCCATGTCTCACTTTACTCTTCACTTCTCACGTGCCCTCTGGAATGACTGCTCTCTGACTAACAAGGTCTATTTGTACATGACCTCTTCTGCTCTCATCATCCACCACCTCTCATTCCCCTCACCCCTGTCCTACTCGATACCTCAGCTTAATTGAACTCTCTCCTCTGACATCTACCCTTATCTCTAACCTCTCCTCACTTTCTGCTTAAACTAACTATCTTGTTAACTCTTACAATGCTATCATCTCCTCCTCCCTCCTCCTCCATCATCTATATGCCCCTTCTAGGCTCTGACACACTCATCCCTCTAAGGCCGTGATTATCATGGGCACACGCTTGGTCGTCCACAGTGCGTGCGAGCGATGCAGGGCCTCCCCGTCGCCTCGGACCTCAGTGCAGGGATTGCTGGAGCGACAGGCATGCGCTAACTTTGCCTTCTGTTGCGTGCTTACTATAGACGCAGCCTAACCCATGCATTGGTTTAATTCACAAGCACGCTCTCATCACACTTCATCACATCACACTGCTGCTCTTAACACCTATGGAGGAAATCTCACAGTCTGATTTTCTACACTAAACCTTTGTCCTGTTCTGTAAAACTCTGCTCCTTTTTTTAAGGTCAAACACTACTTTTTCCTCACTCATCAACACTCCAATTTCATTCACACTGTCTTCTATGTATTTGAGTCCCACCACTGACTTTCTCCTCCCACTTAACAACCATCCTTTATTTCTCCTCAAGCCTTTGCTCACTTGAGGCAAGGTGGATGCCATCCACAAGTAGATTCGTTCTCTCCCTTCCCCCTCTCTCTTTTTCTATCTAGATCTCATTGCACTCTTGACTCCTTTTCTCCTGTCACAAAGCTGGAACCTGATCTTCTCTTCTCCCTCTACCACATGCCCTCTCAATCCTATATTCTCACTCTCACCCACATCTTCAATTCCTCCATATCCTTTGGCTCTTTCAACTCTTCCTTTTAAGCATGCAGTGGTCACCCCTATTCTCAAAAATAACCTTGACCTTGTGTGAATTTCTAACTATCGCCCTGTATCCGTCCTACCATTTGCCTCCTAATTGCTAGAACGTCTTGTGATCTCCCGTTTGATCAACATTCTTAAATCACATGCTCCTCTGGGCCCTTCACAATCTGCCTTTCCCAATGTAACCAATTATGTACATAAAGAAAATTCCCAAGGTCCATTTTACTTACTAATCCTGCTTGATCTCTCTTCTGCTTTTGATACTGTCAATCACTCTTCTCATTCATATTCTAAACTCTTTCTTCGTATCCGCAGCAAACTTATATCCTGGTTTTCATCATACTTCTCCATCACACATTCTCCATCTCTGTTGCTAACGTGTCTTTGTCTCCTGTTGTTTTGTCTGTTGGTATACCTCAGGACTCTGTTCTGGGACCTCTCTCACTACATACTATCACTAGTTGACCTTATCAACTATTTTGTCCCTTGATATCATCTCTATGCAGATGATACACACACCTATCCACCCTACCGTCACTCCTGCAATTTAGTTCCTAGTTTCGGGTCGCCTCCTGGCTATATCCTCCATGGATGACACTCTTCTGCCTTAAACCTAATGTCTAAAACTGAGCTCCTCATATTTCCCCCTAAATCTGGCCTAATATCACCTTTCTCCATCGCAGTAAACAGTACTACCATCATCCTGTCATGAAAGCACATTGCCTAGGAGTAACATTTGACTCTTCCCTTTCCATCTTCATTCACGACACTGGCTAAAGTTTGTCGATTCTTTCTCTGTAATATTTCCAAGATTTGCCCTTTTCTCTGTCAATCTACTGCTAAAACGCCAATGCATGCCCTTATCGTATGGGTTAACATACTGCTAACAGGGCTCCCTGCTTCACAACTTTCTCATTTGCAATCTATCCAAAACTCTGCTGCTTGAATAATTTCCCTTTCTCCCACAACAGTATCTGCTCATCTCCTCCTCCTCCTTAAATCCCTCTCCTTGCTTCCCATCAAGTTTCAGATCACCTACAAAGTTCTCCTCCTTACCTTTTTGTTAAGGTTCTCTATTAGTGGTGTACCGAGTACCCGGCGTTACCCGACACATTTCCAGCTACCCGGACATTACTCGAAACCGGCCACTGAGAAGTGGACTTGGCCGGGTAATACCCGGCGTCGGGTAATGTCAGGGCAGCTGGAAATAATCTTTTATACTTACCTTTCCTAAGACATCTAGGATCAGCAGCAGCAGTCCTCTGATGTTGGCAGCATCAGAGGTGTCTTCACCTGGCGGGGGGAGCTGCAGGAATCACTTCCACAGCACCGAAGCAGGTAAGCTGTGTCTGTGAGCCTGCAGCTCCCCCGCCGGCTGAAGACACCACAGATGCTGCCACCGTCACAGGACTGCTGCTGATCCTAGATGTCACCGCCACCCGGAAGGTAAGTGCCAAACTGTGTACCCGACCGGGTAGAACCTTTCATTTTGGCCGGGTACCCGTTACCCATTTTTTTATAGTTGAGGACCCAGTCCAACACTATTCTCTATTCATCTGCTCCTTCCTACATATCATCTTTGGTCTCGTTATGCCCTTCCTCGTCTCCTAAGCTCTACTAATAACTGTCTCCATTATACTTCTTACACCTCTACTGCGCACTCGCTCTCTTGCCTGAAACCCTTTCCCATCAATTTACCTGTGAAACTCACACACACTCAGTATATGCCAACATACCCTCTTCCACCCACATTTAAGATCAACCTTAAAATTCACAACTTAAATGAAGCATTTCAATAGCTTTTACTCGTTGCTACTGTCACTCATTCAGTCACTAACTATTGTTCCCAAGAAGTGCTTTATACTACAAGTACCCACCATTAAGGACAAGCATTGTCATCTACTGCACTTGTTCCCCCACCTGTTGTCTCTCTGTAAGTCTCCTTACATTTCTCTTAGATTGTAAACTACCCAGGACAGGGATTTACTTTCCTATTGTCTGTTTTTGTTTGTTGAACTTATTGTATAATAATTTCCTGTACTTTTTGGTCTCTCTTGTAAAGCGCTGAGTACACAATGGGTGGTATATAAATAGAGATATATGCAGAGTCTAGAGACAAGGCACACGTGTATAGGTAGCTACAGTTTATCCGGGACCGTATGCATCCTTGAAGTGCCTGTCCCAGTTATTTTCTATTGATTGCAATGTAGGAGTGTCTGTCCTGTCTTATTTTTTTTATTATTATTATTATTATTATTATTATATATACATAGATATATACAAAGATTGTTTCCTGTCGTTAGCATGACATTGTGTGACACAGTGTGATGTCATTGATTCAGTAGATTGTGTGCAGACCGGGACTGCAGTACAGTTTCACTGACATGAATAACTTGTGTGGTAGAAGCTCTAGAAGGAGCACAGCTGTGGGAGGGAGGTGGATTTGCTTTGTATCACATGGTTTGGAGCAAGGTTCATTGTATGTATCGTCAATAATAATTATAATAATAATAATGCAATGCTTAACTTTTTTATTTCAAGAGGAAAGACTGCAGAACAGAAGTGAATATTGAAGCCATGTGTTCATTTTCTTGCAAAATAGAAAATTGAAGGACAGTTGAAGAGGAGGAAAATGACTACACAGAGACAGATAAGCAATGTGTATATTTCTCATTTAGTATTTGTCGTTTTATTGACTCCAAAAAATCCGGCTGCTAAGGGTTTCGCATTGGACATATTCACCTCTACTCCACCCCTTCCTGTGATCTGTACCATGCAGATTTTTGTTGATTCAATACATCATGAATAGAGTGTGGCTACAGTATGAAGTACTGACCCAAGGACCACATCTACTACCATTCATAACAAGAACATGTGCAGTAGCGCACTGCTGCAGTTCTATGTTATTGCTATGAAAGGTTGAGGTGGTGCAATCATATGAATCTTGAGTGGGAGGGATCCTGTTTGCATCATTTAATTTGATCTAGGCCAGTAGAGTATATAACTCTCAGTACAGGTTACATATGGCATCAGTATTAGTGATTTAAAGAACAGAAAAACAGGAGTGGAGAACAAAACCAAGTAATGTTGAAGTTACTACTTTTTACTATTTACTTGGTCAGTCTGTACTGTCTACTCCCCACACAGCTGCTAAGGGTTTCCATTTGAGATACATTCACCTTCTACTCTGCACTACTGTGCTACCCTCTATTCAGAGATGAGTTCAAGTCATGTTTACCACTCTAAATCGCTCTGCAGTCATTGATTCAGCACATCATGGGTAGAGCATGGCTATAGATACAGCAAGCTTTATTTTACCCTAATATTGCATTAAAAAATAGAATATCACTCAGTTTCCTACAGATTTACTGATGCTGATAATGCAGAATCTCACCCTCCCATCATAATACACCAGAGGAAGAAATAATCCTTGCTATATATGTACATTGTGTGACATATTGCCTCCATGACCATTGATGGCAAATACATATTCTGTATAGAGCAGCTGTGTTATGATGTAGTTGTTATTGATCATCATTGAGATATAATCACAAGAATCTTATGCAAAGGGAAACTGTCATTAGCATAGTGGGATTTCAGCCCCCAAACTTCTGTAATATTAATGCAATGTCTTACTTTTATTGCAGTGAACACCGAAGAGACGGATCTACTACAACAGCAAAATGATCATGCAGTTGACAATATGTTGTTCTGGTAATGTGCACAATTATTATGTATGGGCTCCACACCACAGTGCTGGACATATTTTGTTAACTTCAACACTACCCCTACCATGGAGATGTCTTCCTGTGATTGGTGTTACTGATTCAGTACATCATATGCACAGTGTGGCTATTATATGATGGATTGATTTAATGAACCCACCAAACACTGATGACATCTGTATCATCTTCTGTAAAGTGCATCTACAGCAGGATATTATCAGCATTTGGGGTGATATAATCAGAGGCATCTATGTGCTTTTGTGCTGGGTAAAGTCCTCCAGCTGAACCGCCCCCCGCCCCCCACCCCCCTACACCTCCTGCCACACAGGCAAACTTACTTACACACACAGCACACTTACTTATGCACACTGACACTTGGCATACCTACACACACACACCCCACAGCCACTGGCATGCATGCAGAGTCCTGGGCATGCAGGATGGGCATGCAGAGTACAGAATATCTCCACCTTGCTCTGGCCCGTACTCTTGGCCTACCCCCAGCATCTGTCACCCACAACCTCTGTTCCCTCCCTGTAAATTGCTGCACTAACACACCTTGGTCAGCGCTGCAACCGATCACAGCACCGGATCATGTCACTGTGATAGGAAGCAGTGCTAATTGACCGGTCAATCAATGCCACGTGGCAACATACGCACCAAAAGAGATTTCCATGCCCCCTGACAGGCTACTCCCTGGGCAGTGACCCTGCTCATCTTCCACCTCTGATCACAATATTCTCTCTTGGAGAGTGTAGCAAATTGGAGTTGGGGGAATTTCACCTCTGCAGTGCATGTAGAGTCCTGTATGCAGAGTACAGAAAGTCTCCACCTTAGTCTGGCCCGTACTCTTGGCCTACCCACAGCATCTGTCACCCACAAATAATACATACACTAATACTCCCCACAATACACACTTTAATACCTCCTCAATAATAATCTCCCCAATAATATTATAGTCTTAAACACAATATACACAATACCCCCTAACACAAGATACCCAATCTAACACTCTCCTCTGCACCTCAACATAATATACACACTATAATACCCTACACACAATATAATACTCCCACACACACACAATATACACACTATCCTCCTACCGCCATAAAACACAACCAATAATACACACACACTTTGTGGATGTTGGGACCAGCTCCTTGCATGCACCAGTGAAAGAGAGAGGCCTGCCATCCGTGCCTCCCTCCGTTTCCCATCTTCTCCCTGTCTCTCTCCCTCCCTTTCTTTGCATCTCCCTGCATCTTTGCGTATACCCAGTCAGTGACGGCTCCGGTCACGTGATGCCTTAATATGGGCTTATCCATATATCTGTTGCAGAGATGGAGAGAGACCTGGAGATTTTACATTTCCTTATAATTCATATTGGTACTTAGTACGGGCACTTATTGTTTTATCAGTACTGGGTACCTGACCGTACTGGCCTACGAGTGAGAAGGCAATATTGGCATCACACAGTTACTGTTGAATATGTCATTCAATCCATTTTGAAAATAGTAATGCAATGTGGTTTTGTTTTGTTTGCTTTTTGCAGTAATGAAGAATGAAAAAGTTATATTAAAATTAAATTGGAGGGGAACTGGATTCAGCATTTCTTCATGAACTCTGCACTTGTGAGCATTGACCTTCTTGAGTGCCCTGACAGGTACACGCAACTTTAAGACTATAATCTTCATCAACTGCTGTGCAAGCTTTCGTGCTATACCTCCCCCTCCGGTTTTGATTTATACATTTGCTCTCTCAATTCATGTCCTCTAATATCTGGAGGCTCTCTCCTAGCATTTCTCTCTACCACAGCACGTCATCCCAATGTAACCTCTCTCTTGTTCTTTCTGTTTACTGTTTCCTCACTGCTCTGTAAAACTTTTCTAATTTCTCTAACTTCCACACTCCTGCTTTTATCCACATGTTCTATACACTTTCCTTCCCCTACCTTTGCATGTGTCTACACAAAGCACCATTTGTACAGACCTCTATTGCAGCTATTTCTGCACTGCTCAATGAAATGCTCTCCTGCACATCCTATTCTCTTCCACCTTCCCTCATTCTCTACGCCCCCTCTCAAAGCCCCCTCTCTCTATGTCTCCTCTCTCTACGCCTATCTGTCTCATTCTCTTGACGCCCTTCTCTCTCTACATATCCCTATCTCTGTCTCTCTCTACACCTATCTCTGTGTCTCCTTCTATGCTCGCTGATGTTGGGGGATATCTCTTATAATCTTGGACCGGCTCATATACACATCAGGCCTCCCTACTAAGAGTGTTAACCTATCTAATGTAATCCACATTCCTTTCCTTACTTTTCTCTTCCCTTCTCCTGTGCCCTCTGGAATGTCCACTCTTACTAACAAGGCTCTAGTTGTACATAACCTCTTCTGCTCTCATCAGTCACAATCAGTCATTCCCCTCACCGCATCTTACCTGTCCCACTGATTTGCCTCTGCTTAATTAAACTCTCCTCTGACATCTACTCTAACCTCTCTTCTCTCTTCTCTCTCTCTCTTTCTGCTTAAACTAACAATCTTATTAACTCTTACAATGCTATCCTCCTATCTATATGCCCCCTATAGGCTCTGACACACTCATCCCTCTAACCCACACCTTTGGCTAAATTCCCAAACACACTCATCACACTTCCACTCGCTGTTCTTAATACCTACGGAGGAAATCTCACACTTTGTTTGATTTTTCTACAGTAAAAATGTCTCCTGTCCTGTATAAAGCTGCTCTCTAGGGCTAAATACACTACTTTTTTCCACACTCATCAACACTCAAATTTAATTTACGCTGTTTTTTTCTCTGTATTTGACTCCCTCCACTGACCTTCTCCTCCCACTTGCCATCCTTCCTTCACTTCTCCTCAAGCATTTGACTACTTCAGAGGCAAGGTGGATGCCACCCAAAAGGAGATTCCTTCTGTCCCTTCCCCCTTCTCTCCTTCTACCCAAATCTCCTTCTGCACTTGACTCCTTTTCTTCTCTTACAGAGCTGGAAGCTAATCATCTTCTATTCTCCCTCTACCACATGCCCTCTAGATCGTATCCCCTCACACCTTACTGCATCTCTTAGTCCCCACTCTCACCCACATCTTCAATTTCTCCCTATTCTCTGGATTTTTGCCCTCTTACTTTAAGCCTGTAGCGGTCACCCTTTTGTCAGAAACAAACTACACCCTATGTGCCTTACTAACTACCGCTCTGTATCCCTCATGCTGTTTGCCTTCTAATTGCTAGTGTCAACATTCTTAAATCACATGCCCTCCTGGATCCTTTACAACCTGCCTTTCGTACAGCACGTTCTACAGACTGTGCTTAAAGCTAATTCCCAAGGTTTTTCCCTACTAATCCTACTTGATCTATCGGCTGCGTTTGATGCTCTCAATCACTCTCCTCCTTCATATTCTAAACTCTCTCTTGGTATCAGTAACAAAGTTCTATCCTGGTTTTCATCATAACTTTCCTGTCACACATTCTCCATCTCTGTTGCTAACATGTCTTCGTCTTCTATTGATCTGTCTGTGGGTATACATCAGGTCTCTGTTCTGAGATCTCTCTTTCTCTCTACATACTATCATTTGGTGACTTCATCAATGCTTTTGGCCTTAGATATAATCTCTATGCGGATGATACACACACAAATCTATCCACCCCTGTTCTCACTCCTGCAATCCAGTCCCTACTCTTGGGTTGTCTCCTGGCTATATGCTCATGGATGGCACTCCACTGCCTTAAACTTAATGTCTAAAACTGGGCTCATATTATCCCCTTTCTCCATCACAGTAAACAGTACTACCATCTATCTTGTCATCAAACATGTTGCATAGGAGTAACATTTGGCTCTTCAATTCCATCTCCATTCACATGCACGGCTATGGGTAAAATGTGTTGCCTCTTTCTCTGTAATATTGCCAAGATCTTCCCTTTCCCCTCTCAACCTACTGCTAAAACTCCAATGTATACTGTTATCCTATAGGTTATTTTAACATACTACTAACAGGCCTCCATGCTTCACAACTTTCTCCTATGCAAAACTCTGCTGCTTGAATTATCTCACTTTCTTCCACAACAGTCTCTGCTCATCTCCTTAAATCCCTGTCCTGGCATCCCATCAAGTTTTTGTATCACCTACAAAGTTCTCCTCCTTACCTTTTTGTTAAGGCTCTCCATTAATCTGCTCCTTCTTGCATATCATCTTTGATCTCTCGTTATGCCCTTGCTTGTCTCTTGCACTATAACCATAACTGTCTCCTGTAAACTTCTTTCACCTCTACTGTTCTCTCACTTGCCTGAAACCATTTTCCATCACTGCACCGTACATGTGAAACTTCCTCACACTCAGTATATGCCAACATAACCTCTTCCACCCACATGTAAGACCAATCTTAAAATTCACGACTTAAATCAAGCATTTAAAAAACTTTGACTCGTGGCTACTGTCCCACACCCACAGTCACTGCTAACAACTATTGTTCCCAAGATGTGCTTTCTACTAATTGTACCCACCATTAAGGACAAGCATTGTCATCTACTGCACTTCTTCCCCCAACTGCTGCCTCTCTTTAAGTCTTCTAACATTTCTATTAGATTGTAAAGTTCCCAGGGCAAGGATTTACTTTCCTATAATCTGTTTTTATTTGTCGCACTTATTTTTTAATTATTTTTCCCCTCTCCCCTAATGATATACATATAGGTTTTCCTGTCATTTGCATGACAGAGTTATTATGGTTAACTATTGCATCATGTAGACTGCCTTTTCAGTGTGATGTAATTGATTCAGTACTTTGTGTGCAGACTGTGACTGCAGTACAGTGTCACGAACATTAATGACTTGTGTGGTAGAAGCTCTAGAAGGAACACAGCTATGGGAGGGAGGTGGATTTACTTTGGATCACATGGTTTGGCGCAAGGTTCATTGTATGTATGATCATAACCATGCAATGCTTAACTTTTATTTCAGGAGGGAAGAACAGTGAATATTGAAGCCATGTGTTTCTTTTCTGTCAGAAGAGAAATTTTGAAAGACAGTTGAAGAGGAGGAAAATGACTACACAGAGACAGATAAGCAATGTGTATATTTCTCATTTAGTATTTGTCGTTTTGTTGACTCCACACAATCCAGCTGCTAAGGGTTTCGCATTGGACATATTCCCCTCTACTCTACCCTTCCTGTGATCTGTACCATGCAGGTTTTTGTTGATTCAATACATCATGAGTAGAGTGTGGCTGCTGTATGAAGTATTGACCCAAGGACCACATCTACTACCATTCATAACAAGAACATGTGCAGTAGCGCACTGCTGTAGTTCTATGTGTTTTATTAAAGGTTGAAGTGGTGCAATCATATGAATCTGGAGTGGGATGAATCCTGTTTGCATCATATGGTTTCATCTAGGCCAGTAGAGTATATCTCTCAGTACAGGTTACACATGGCATCAGTAGTAGTGATTTAAAGAACAGAAAAAACAAGAGAAACTTCAATGTTGATAACAAAGCCAAGTAATGTTGAAGATACTCCTTTAACTATTTATTTGATCAGTCTGTACTGTCTACTCCCCACACAGCTACTAAGTCTTCCATTTGAGATACATTCACCTCCTACTCTGCACTGCTGTTCTGTCCTCTATTCAGAGATGAGTTCCAGTCATGTTTACCACTCTGAATCACTCTGCAGTCATTGATTCAGCACATCATGGGTAGAGCATGGCTACAGATACAGTAAGCTTTATTTTACCGGCTGATCATCCATAATATTGCATTAAAACATAGAATATTACTCAGTTTCCAAAAGATTCAGTGATGCTAATAATGCAGAATCTTACAACACATCCCATCATAATGCACCAGAGGAAGAAATAATCCTTGCTACACTACCGACACGTTTTATTGAAGCACGGCTAGCACCGCAAGCCGGGGGATGCCCCGGCATGCTAGCCGCACTCCCTCAGCGTGCCGCGCATCACCGATGCACGGTCACGCGTCATCGGGTGCCTGCGCCCCCTGCACGCGCGTCCAGGGCTCCCCGAGGGGGCACTGGTGTCCCGCGATGTGGGGGACAGCGGCAGGGGGTTCCGGGGGACCCGACGGACCCGGCAGCGGAAGGGAGAAAGCCCCGATCGGAGGGCGCTCCTCCGCTGCTTCGGCGTGCGCCCGGCACCCTCCGGCGCGTGCCAGGTTACTGCTGCGGCCAAGAACGGGCAAATGCTCGAATAAACTCGGCCGCAGCAGTATATCTGTACATTGTGTGACGTTTGGCCTCCATGACCATTGATAGCAAATACATATTTTGTATTGAGCGGCTGTGTTATGATGTAGTTGTTATTGATCATCATTGAGATATAATCACAAGAATCTTATGCAAAGGGAAAATGTCTGCAGCTTAGTGGGATTTCAGCTCCCAAACTTCTGTAATATTAATGCAATGTCTTACTTTTATTGCAGTGAACACTGAAGAGACGGATCTACGACAACACTGCACAGGACAAGAGCAAACACTACAAGCAGCAAAATGATCTTGCAGTTGCAAGTATGTTCTGTAATGTGCACAATTATTATTTATGGGCTACACACCACAGTGCTGGACATATTCTGTTAACTTCTACCCCTACCATGGAGATGTCTTCCTGTGATTGATTCAGTACATCATATGCACAGTGTGGCTATGATATGATGGATGGATTTAATGAACCCACCACCCACTGACATCTGCATCATCTTCTGTAAAGTGCAGCAGGATATTATCAGCATTTGGGGTGGTATAATCTGGGGCATCTATGTGCTTTTGTGCCTGGATAAGTTCCTCCAGCTGAACCACCCCCCTATACCTGCCACACAGGCATACTTACAGAGCACACTTACTTATGCACACTGACACTTGGAATACACACACACACACACACACACACACACACAGACACTGTCATGCATGCAGTGTCCTGTATGCAGAGTACAGAAAGTCTCCACCTTACTCTGGCCCGTACTCATGGCCTATCCCCAGCATCTGTCATCCACAACCTCTGTTCCCTCCCTGTAAAGTGCTGCACTAACACACCTGGGTCAGCGCTGCAGCTGATCACAGTGCCGGATCATGATGTCAATGGGATAGGCAGCAGAGCTGATTGACAAGTCAATCAATGCAGCTCCGCAATATATGCACCAAAAGAGATTTCTGTACCCCCTGTCAGGCTACTCCCTGGGCAGCGACCCTTCTCACCCCTCTCATTCCACCTCTGATCACAATAATCTCTCTTGGAGTGTGTAGCAAATTGGAGTTGGGGGAATCTCACCTCTGTAGTGCATGGTCACAATCTGGGCACTGTACCCAAATATTGGGCAATGTGGCACGTCTTACAGTAGAGAATAGAATAAGTAACTATATTCTTTACTTGTGTATTAAGGAACTTATTTGCAATAAAAATTCAATCCACCTGGGACCAAGACTTTCTGGTTTTCTGAACAAAGTGGAATTGTTTTCCTATAATTTTATATTCTCTGAAATGTAACATCACAATAAAGTACTCCTATTTTTTTCCTTTGTGCTTTTTTATGGACTATTCCTTTATGTATTTCACTTAATGGGACTAATTACCTTACAATTAGATTTCACTTGTATTTTCTTGGGTTACTCTTTGGAATTTCTCTCTGTGTTCATTTATACTATCTTATTTAGAGCAGTCTTTGCCATTGGACCCCATTTCTTGCCAGAGAGATCTGTAACACAGAGTATTGAAGAGAGTACAGAACAGCGGTGAAGTAGATTTTTATGCTTCTAGGCAGCCTCCCTTCTCACCATGTATTCTGCCCCCGACGGTCTCTTGCACTGCTCCCTCCTACACCCACTCTCCTCACTCTTCCCTCCCCTCCCCGCTATCACTCAATGACCCCCTCTCATTCAATCCTGCTCCCTTACTCCCCCCTCACTCATTCTTCCTTCTGCACACACAATCCTCCCGAATATCACTCCCAAACAACACACACACTAATTCTCCCCACAATACACACTATAATACCTCCTTGTGACGATAGCTTCCACAGGCTTATTAATATTACACAAAAATAATTGGGTTTGAACTGAACGAGGCTTAAGATATAATAAATTGTATTTATTCCTTAGAATATAGGTGAACACAACAGATAATACAGTAACGAACAAGAAGTACACTTACTTAAGGGTTGGGGAATGAGAAGTATGATGTAGCATTTCTTTCAGCAGTGAGGAAATCATTCAGGTGATATCAGGTAACCATATCAGCAAACGAAGACAAAGGATATATGGGTGGACAGCAGTTTATAAACCATTCTCCTTCTATTCTTAACCTTAAGCACAGGGGATTGGTTTACAATTACCTCCAGCCACTCACTAACGTGGGAAAGCATTCTGACCCATGCCCCCCTGCTAGTTGGCACATGCGCAGTAGAACTCTGGGGGTCTCATTTCTGAAGCCCCACATTTACGTCAGGAATGCCAGACAGTCTACCATTTGGAGTTCTGGCAGGAAAACCTTTGTTGAAAGGTGTTAACTGGAACACTTAAGACCTGCCCTGGTTTGGGCTTCGGATAAACAGTGAGGGTGATAAAACTCTTTGAACAGCACTTAAATCCTAGACATAGCGGCGTCCCCAGGGCCATCTGCTACCTTATGGCCCAAAAGAATCTCTTCTGGGTCTTTGTCCATACCTTAAGATACACTATTAAGCATAAAACATAAACGTATTAAAATATCCGGTTCCGTTAGGTTTAGCAGGTCCAAACTTCCCAGTTCGCATTGCCAGAACTGGGACACCATATGGTCCAAAAAGCGACTTGCTACGACCTAAGAAACCGGAGTTACACCAATGCACATTAAATCATTTTAATACAAAAATCTCCATTGAAAAAGAAATCTCAGCTTTTCACTAAATCCCCATTGAAAACAACGGGCAGCTCCGCCATAGACTTTCAATGGTAAATCGCCGCCATTGAAGTCAATGGGGGTTTTCTGCCATTGAAGTTTATGGGAAAAGTCCCGAACTTCAAGGGGGTCCATACTCCGTCGGGTTGGTCCAAGCGGGTCAAGGATGGTTCTGCAGCGATGCCGGAGCAGTGGCTACAGATACCCCAAACCCTGATCCGCTGAACCCTCCGGAACCGGAGATATGGATTCCTAAAATTCAGCATTTCTCACTTAGTCATTTTTCTGAGCCGTTTCTGCCGCCGCCGGCAAAGCCTATGGCGCGACCCGCTCTATCTGGTTCGACCCTTATCGGGGGTCCAGGATTCGGGGACCCGGTGGTGGTCGAGTGGGGGGACGCTTAGGAACTAGGGGCAAAAAGAATTTTATCCCTAGGTGCCCTAAAACAGTTTATTTCCCCGCTAATTGACGTTGAACTTGACCCAGTGATTTTAGCTCTTTTGAAGGACATTGTATCCGCTTTGCGGTTTGCGGTCTGGACGGCAGCCAACTAGGTTACCTCGAGGCATCTCCATTGAAGTCAATGAGCCCATTGACTTTCAATGGGAAACCGCCGCTCTCCCTCTCGGACGCCACCTGCTGGTCACTACAGGAAACAGGACGAAAACAGCACAAATTCCTATTGAAATGCATTGAGCCCTAATGGCGGCCAATGGGGACCTGCAAAATGGTGCCCGAAAAGGCGGGAAACTTACACAAAGAGCTATAATCATTAAAGAATTATTAACCCTTGTGCTCCCGGATGGATTCTAGTGTGTGTGTGATGCAAACACTGAGTAACCAGACATTACAATGGAACAGGGGAAAATACATTTACATGTCATAACAAGGGTTACATCACATTTCTGGACCTCAGCCCAGTTAACCCCTTGTCTCCCTGGTGCGGTCAGGGGTGGCCAAATGGGGTGCAACCCCTTTAATACCGGGCCACCCCCTCTCTCCCTCTACACCTCCCCTTCTTAATGCGTGTCCTGTGGCCCACTGGCCCTGACGGGGAGTGGGGCACTGCTGGCACCATTAATGAATTCAGTTTCAGAGGGATAGTCCTGGCGTGAAAGTCCATCAGCATTGCTGTTTTCACTACCCTTTTTGTGCTGAATGGTGAATTCAAATTCTTGCAAAGCCAAGCTCCATCTCAGCAGTTTGGCATTTTCCCCTGATACCCTCTGTAGCCAGCTCAGGGGATTGTGGTCGGTAATGACCGTGAAAGCCCTCCCATAGACATAGGGCTGGAGCTTTTTGAGTGCCCACACAATGGCCAAGCACTCCTTTTCAATGGTGGCATATGCCACCTCCCTGGGGAGCAGTTTGCGACTGAGATACACCACAGGGTGCTCTTTGCCGTCGTCCCCCACCTGGCTCAACACAGCCCCCACACCAAAGTCTGAGGCATCAGTCTGAATAAGAAAATGCTTGGTATAATCTGGGGCAGCCAGGATGGGGGCCTCAGCAAGCGCAGCTTTCAGTGCCTGGAAAGCAGTTTCACAGGCAGGAGACCAGGTAATAAGCACAGGCAGTTGCTTCTTAGTCAGATCAGTCAGGGGTTTGGCCACGGCGCTGTACTGTGGGACAAATTTCCTGTAGTACCCTGCGGTGCCCAAAAAGGCCATGACCTGTTTCTTGGTTTTTGGAACAGGCCACTGAACTATGGCTTCTACCTTGGCTGGCTCTGGCTTGAAATGCCCTCCACCCACCCTGTGCCCTAAGTACAGGACTTCTGCCATACCTACCATACACTTAGTGGATTTTAAGGTAAGCCCAGCCTCCCTGATTCTATCCAGCACCGCAGCTACATGTCCTATGTGGGATTCCCAGGAATTACTAAAGACAGCAATGTCATCTAAGTAAGCCCTGGCATAGCTCTGCATCCCTTCCAGTAACCTATTGACCAGGCGTTGGAAGGTAGCCGGGGCATTCTTCATCCCAAATGGCATCACCAAAAACTCATAGAGGCCACTTGGAGTGATGAATGCTGACTTCTCCCTAGCCTCCAGGGTCAGGGGAATCTGCCAGTAGCCTTTGCTCAGATCCATGGTGGTCAGATACTTTGCCCCCGCGAGTTCATCTAGTAACTCATCCATGCGGGGCATGGGGTAAGCATCTGACACCGTCCCAGCATTGAGCAACCGGTAGTCCACACAAAACCGGGTGGTTTTGTCCTTCTTAGGCACTAGGACTACTGGACTTGCCCAAGGGCTCTGGGACGGAGTAATTACCCCTAGGGTCAGCATCTCCTCAATCTCTCTCTCCATACTTGTCTTGACCTCTGCTGACACTCTATAAGCGTGCTTATGCAGAGGCTGCAGGTCCCCTGTGTGTACTGGGTGTTTGGTGAGATGTGTGGTCCCTGGCATGTCAGTGAAGAGGGCGCTATACTGAGCTAGCATGTCCCTGGCTTCTCCCTTCTGCCTAGCACTCAACTGTGCCCCGATCTCTACCTGCTCAACAGTGTTTCCTTGCTTTGCCTCCCCTAGGAGATCAGGCAGAGCATTGCTCGCCGGATCCTCCAGCAGTGGGCTACAAATGGCCATTACTGCTCCCATACTCGGTGCTCTGTATTCCTTTAACATATTAATGTGATATGTCTTGTGCCTCTCAGGCGCTACCTGTACAACATAGTTGCACTCATTCACCTTTCGGATAACCGGGTACGGTCCCGACCAGGCAGCCATCAGCTTGTTCTCCCGAGTGGGTTTGAGAACAAGCACCTGCTGTCCTGGGATGAATTCTCTGCTACGGGCCTGCTGGTCATACCATTGCTTCTGCTTGGTCTGAGCAGCCCTGAGGTGGTCCTGGGCCACCCCCATAAGCATCTCTAAACGGTCTCTGAGATCTACTACATACTGGATCACTGAAGCATCAGTAGCAGTAGTCTCCCCCTCCCATCCCTCACGGAAGAGGTCCAGAGGTCCACGTACCCTGCGGCCATATAGTAGCTCGAAGGGGGAGAAGCCTGTAGATTCTTGCGGTACCTCTCGGTATGCAAACAGCAAGTGCTGCAGGTGAATCTCCCAGTCTTTCCCCTCCGCCTCTATAAAGGTCCGAAGCATCTGCTTCAGGGTACCATTAAACCTCTCACATAATCCGTTTGTTTGGGGATGGTAAGGGGTAGTGCGCTGGTGCTGTACACCGCAGGCATCCCAGAGACAATGTAACAGTTCACTCATGAACTGCGACCCCTGATCAGTTAGGATCTCACTAGGGAAACCTACCCTAGCAAAAATGTTCAGCAAAGCTGCTGCCACTGTCTTGGCACTTATGGTGCCCAGCGCTACCGCCTCAGGGTACCGGGTGGCAAAATCCACCACCGTGAGGATGTAGCGCTTCCCTGACCTGCTAGGAATCATGAGGGGTCCTATCAGGTCCATCGCTACCTTCTGGAAGGGTTCCCCTATTATCGGTAGGGGTCTCAGGGGTGCCTTCACACGGTCGCCCGCCTTACCTACTCGCTGGCAGGCATCACAGGAGCGGCAGAAATCAGCCGCATCCCTGGATGCCCCCGGCCAGAAATAACGCTGCAATAACCGGGCTCGCGTTCTGGTGACCCCCTGATGTCCCGCTAACGGAATAGAGTGAGCTACCCGTAACAATTGCTGTCGGTACCCCTGGGGTACTACTAGCTGTCGCTTACCGGTCAATCCCTTCTCTATTCTCGGGTTCCCTTCTTCTCTGTATAGGAGTCCCTTATGCCATAGGCAACGCTCAGTGCCCTCCCCTGCCTGAGATTCGGACGCCCGAAGTCTCACGCCGGCCAGGGTAGGGTCTGCCTTCACTGCCTCCCTAAACTGGGCTCCTAAATCTGCCCCCCCCCCAGTCATGTCATTGTCAGGGGAAGGGGACACGGTAAGGGGGAACAGTAAGTCAGCCTGTGGTTGCAACTGATCCTGGCTTACCTCCCTGGGCTCCTCTGTGCCCTCCGCTAACGTTGGTCCCAAAGGCTGGGGGACTGGGGTGGCCACCGCCGACATTGCTGCGGTCTGGCTCCGGGTAACCGCCGCCACTGCAGCGGGCTGGGGCACACGGTCGTAGGTGCAGGTCATCGGTCCCAGGTCATTGCCCAAAAGAATTTCAGCATCCAAACCTGGTAAAACCCCCACCTCCCGCACACCCTTGCCCACCCCCCAATCCAAAAAAATGCGGGCCACCTGCAGGAAACGTGGCTCTCCGTCAGCCACAGTGATCTGTATCCCAGGGCCTGGGATCAATTCCTCTGGCCGGACCATATCAGGTCGGACCAGGGTCACTGCAGCTCCTGAATCAAGTAAGCCAACTGCTTGCCGGTCACCGACTGTGACCGGGGTGAGATGCTTGCTCCTGCCGTCCGTCTGCTGCAGGTCTGCGCTGTGATGTCCTCCGCTCCTGGCTGTAGGCACTGAAGAAACCGGGGTAGGGGTGACATGGGACGTCTCGCTGGGAGTTGTTTCCATGACCGGTCCTGGTTCTTTGGTGGAAGCCACCCGCACGCGGGCTACCGGCTTTGCAGCTGGGGTGCGTTGCCCTCGATAGGGTCCGTTGGAACGCAGGGGTTCCGGGCAATCTGGTCTGATGTGACCAGTGCTGTTGCAATTGTAGCACCGGCGCTCATGCCGGAGCTCTCCCGCCTTCTGTGACACGCTGCCCGCAGGCGGCTTTTGGGTCCACTGGGGGGTACTCACAGCTTTCTTGGCCGGCGCAGGTGGGGTTACCGCTTTGGCTGGTACCTTGGCGGTCATCTGGGACCGGCTGACCACATAGTCATCTGCCATCCTCGCCGCCTCGGTGTAGGTCTTGGGCTTTTTATCATACACAAAAGCCCTCACCGCCGGCGGGCACTGCTGCATGAGCTGCTCCTGAAAGATGAGGTCCAGCAGGCGTTGGTAAGTCTTGGCCTCAGAGCCCTCCACCCAGTGTAACCCATACAAAGCCATGCGGGTCACATAAGTGACATAGGTCTCCTGAGGGTGCCTCTCCTCCAGCCGGAACTTACCCCGGTAAGCTTCAGGGGTAAAACCATGCTGAAACAGCAAAAGTTCTTTCAGGTGGTCATAGTCATCAGCAAACTCCTCTGTAAGCGCCATCAAAGTCTGTTTAGCCAAGCCGGAGAGTAGCGGGTCCAGGCGTGCAACCCTATGCTGGGGAAGCACCCCGTACCGCCGGCACTGCGTTTCAAAGTTCCTTAGAAACATGTCAATCCGATCAGTGCCCTCCACATACTTGGTGAGACTCTGCTTGTCCAGTTGGAGTCCATCTCTGGGGGGTCGGACCGGGGGGCAATAAGCGGGTCTGTTCATTGCCATAGAGATAAACGTTAGGGTTAGGGTTAGGGTTAGGGTTATAGGGGAATACGAAAATTTAGGTATGTGACTCATTTGGGAACTAACCAATCAGAGAAGAGTTAGGGTTGAAAGTTAGGGTTGAAAGTTAGGGTTGACACTTAGGATTATTTTTCTATTTTTGTTTGGCCCAGGGTTATAGGGGAATACGAAAATTTAGGTATGTGACTCATTTGGGTACTAACCAATCAGAGAAGAGTTAGGGTTGAAAGTTAGGGTTGAAAGTTAGGGTTGACACTTAGGATTATTTTTCTATTTTTGTTTGGCCCAGGGTTATAGGGGAATACGAAAATTTAGGTATGTGACTCATTTGGGTACTAACCAATCAGAGAAGAGTTAGGGTTGAAAGTTAGGGTTGAAAGTTAGGGTTGAAAGTTAGGGTTGACACTTAGGATTATTTTTCTATTTTTGTTTGGCCCAGGGTTATAGGGGAATACGAAAATTTAGGTATGTGACTCATTTGGGTACTAACCAATCAGAGAAGAGTTAGGGTTGAAAGTTAGGGTTGAAAGTTAGGGTTGAAAGTTAGGGTTGACACTTAGGATTATTTTTCTATTTTTGTTTGGCCCAGGGTTATAGGGGAATACGAAAATTTAGGTATGTGACTCATTTGGGTACTAACCAATCAGAGAAGAGTTAGGGTTGAAAGTTAGGGTTGAAAGTTAGGGTTGAAAGTTAGGGTTGACACTTAGGATTATTTTTCTATTTTTGTTTGGCCCAGGGTTATAGGGGAATACGAAAATTTAGGTATGTGACTCATTTGGGTACTAACCAATCAGAGAAGAGTTAGGGTTGAAAGTTAGGGTTGAAAGTTAGGGTTGAAAGTTAGGGTTGAAAGTTAGGGTTGAAAGTTAGGATTATTTTTCTATTTTTGTTTGGCCCAGGGTTATAGGGGAATACGAAAATTTAGGTATGTGACTCATTTGGGTACTAACCAATCAGAGAAGAGTTAGGGTTGAAAGTTAGGGTTGAAAGTTAGGGTTGAAAGTTAGGGTTGACACTTAGGATTATTTTTCTATTT
Source organism: Ascaphus truei (assembly GCF_040206685.1). NCBI lineage: Eukaryota > Metazoa > Chordata > Amphibia > Anura > Ascaphidae > Ascaphus > Ascaphus truei. The sequence goes on along the minus strand of NW_027454124.1, from coordinate 23,305 downwards.
TTGTTTGGCCCAGGGTTAAAGGGGAATACGAAAATTTAGGTATGTGACTCATTTGGGTACTAACCAATCAGAGAAGAGTTAGGGTTGAAAGTTAGGGTTGAAAGTTAGGGTTGAAAGTTAGGGTTGACACTTAGGATTATTTTTCTATTTTTGTTTGGCCCAGGGTTAAAGGGGAATACGAAAATTTAGGTATGTGACTCATTTGGGTACTAACCAATCAGAGAAGAGTTAGGGTTGAAAGTTAGGGTTGAAAGTTAGGGTTGAAAGTTAGGGTTGAAAGTTAGGGTTGAAAGTTAGGGTTGACACTTAGGATTATTTTTCTATTTTTGTTTGGCCCAGGGTTATAGGGGAATACGAAAATTTAGGTATGTGACTCATTTGGGTACTAACCAATCAGAGAAGAGTTAGGGTTGAAAGTTAAGGTTGAAAGTTAGGGTTGAAAGTTAGGGTTGACACTTAGGATTATTTTTCTATTTTTGTTTGGCCAAGGGTTATAGGGGAATACGAAAATTTAGGTATGTGACTCATTTGGGTACTAACCAATCAGAGAAGAGTTAGGGTTGAAAGTTAGGGTTGAAAGTTAGGGTTGAAAGTTAGGGTTGAAAGTTAGGGTTGACACTTAGGATTATTTTTCTATTTTTGTTTGGCCCAGGGTTATAGGGGAATACGAAAATTTAGGTATGTGACTCATTTGGGTACTAACCAATCAGAGAAGAGTTAGGGTTGAAAGTTAGGGTTGAAAGTTAGGGTTGAAAGTTAGGGTTGACATTTAGGATTATTTTTCTATTTTTGTTTGGCCCAGGGTTATAGGGGAATACGAAAATTTAGGTATGTGACTCATTTGGGTACTAACCAATCAGAGAAGAGTTAGGGTTGAAAGTTAGGGTTGAAAGTTAGGGTTGAAAGTTAGGGTTGAAAGTTAGGGTTGAAAGTTAGGGTTGACACTTAGGATTATTTTTCTATTTTTGTTTGGCCCAGGGTTATAGGGGAATACGAAAATTTAGGTATGTGACTCATTTGGGTACTAACCAATCAGAGAAGAGTTAGGGTTGGGTTAGGGTTGAAAGTTAGGGTTGAAAGTTAGGGTTGAAAGTTAGGGTTGAAAGTTAGGGTTGACACTTAGGATTATTTTTCTATTTTTGTTTGGCCCAGGGTTATAGGGGAATACGAAAATTTAGGTATGTGACTCATTTGGGTACTAACCAATCAGAGAAGAGTTAGGGTTGAAAGTTAGGGTTGAAAGTTAGGGTTGAAAGTTAGGGTTGAAAGTTAGGGTTGAAGTTAGGGTTGACACTTAGGATTATTTTTCTATTTTTGTTTGGCCCAGGGTTATAGGGGAATACGAAAATTTAGGTATGTGACTCATTTGGGTACTAACCAATCAGAGAAGAGTTAGGGTTGAAAGTTAGGGTTGAAAGTTAGGGTTGAAAGTTAGGGTTGACACTTAGGATTATTTTTCTATTTTTGTTTGGCCCAGGGTTATAGGGGAATACGAAAATTTAGGTATGTGACTCATTTGGGTACTAACCAATCAGAGAAGAGTTAGGGTTGAAAGTTAGGGTTGAAAGTTAGGGTTGAAAGTTAGGGTTGACACTTAGGATTATTTTTCTATTTTTGTTTGGCCCAGGGTTATAGGGGAATACGAAAATTTAGGTATGTGACTCATTTGGGTACTAACCAATCAGAGAAGAGTTAGGGTTGAAAGTTAGGGTTGAAAGTTAGGGTTGAAAGTTAGGGTTGAAAGTTAGGGTTGAAAGTTAGGATTATTTTTCTATTTTTGTTTGGCCCAGGGTTATAGGGGAATACGAAAATTTAGGTATGTGACTCATTTGGGTACTAACCAATCAGAGAAGAGTTAGGGTTGAAAGTTAGGGTTGAAAGTTAGGGTTGAAAGTTAGGGTTGACACTTAGGATTATTTTTCTATTTTTGTTTGGCCCAGGGTTAAAGGGGAATACGAAAATTTAGGTATGTGACTCATTTGGGTACTAACCAATCAGAGAAGAGTTAGGGTTGAAAGTTAGGGTTGAAAGTTAGGGTTGAAAGTTAGGGTTGACACTTAGGATTATTTTTCTATTTTTGTTTGGCCCAGGGTTAAAGGGGAATACGAAAATTTAGGTATGTGACTCATTTGGGTACTAACCAATCAGAGAAGAGTTAGGGTTGAAAGTTAGGGTTGAAAGTTAGGGTTGAAAGTTAGGGTTGAAAGTTAGGGTTGAAAGTTAGGGTTGACACTTAGGATTATTTTTCTATTTTTGTTTGGCCCAGGGTTATAGGGGAATACGAAAATTTAGGTATGTGACTCATTTGGGTACTAACCAATCAGAGAAGAGTTAGGGTTGAAAGTTAAGGTTGAAAGTTAGGGTTGAAAGTTAGGGTTGACACTTAGGATTATTTTTCTATTTTTGTTTGGCCAAGGGTTATAGGGGAATACGAAAATTTAGGTATGTGACTCATTTGGGTACTAACCAATCAGAGAAGAGTTAGGGTTGAAAGTTAGGGTTGAAAGTTAGGGTTGAAAGTTAGGGTTGAAAGTTAGGGTTGACACTTAGGATTATTTTTCTATTTTTGTTTGGCCCAGGGTTATAGGGGAATACGAAAATTTAGGTATGTGACTCATTTGGGTACTAACCAATCAGAGAAGAGTTAGGGTTGAAAGTTAGGGTTGAAAGTTAGGGTTGAAAGTTAGGGTTGACATTTAGGATTATTTTTCTATTTTTGTTTGGCCCAGGGTTATAGGGGAATACGAAAATTTAGGTATGTGACTCATTTGGGTACTAACCAATCAGAGAAGAGTTAGGGTTGAAAGTTAGGGTTGAAAGTTAGGGTTGAAAGTTAGGGTTGAAAGTTAGGGTTGAAAGTTAGGGTTGACACTTAGGATTATTTTTCTATTTTTGTTTGGCCCAGGGTTATAGGGGAATACGAAAATTTAGGTATGTGACTCATTTGGGTACTAACCAATCAGAGAAGAGTTAGGGTTGGGTTAGGGTTGAAAGTTAGGGTTGAAAGTTAGGGTTGAAAGTTAGGGTTGAAAGTTAGGGTTGAAAGTTAGGGTTGACACTTAGGATTATTTTTCTATTTTTGTTTGGCCCAGGGTTATAGGGGAATACGAAAATTTAGGTATGTGACTCATTTGGGTACTAACCAATCAGAGAAGAGTTAGGGTTGGGTTAGGGTTGAAAGTTAGGGTTGAAAGTTAGGGTTGAAAGTTAGGGTTGAAAGTTAGGGTTGAAAGTTAGGATTATTTTTCTATTTTTGTTTGGCCCAGGGTTATAGGGGAATACGAAAATTTAGGTATGTGACTCATTTGGGTACTAACCAATCAGAGAAGAGTTAGGGTTGAAAGTTAGGGTTGAAAGTTAGGGTTGAAAGTTAGGGTTGAAAGTTAGGGTTGAAGTTAGGGTTGACACTTAGGATTATTTTTCTATTTTTGTTTGGCCCAGGGTTATAGGGGAATACGAAAATTTAGGTATGTGACTCATTTGGGTACTAACCAATCAGAGAAGAGTTAGGGTTGAAAGTTAGGGTTGAAAGTTAGGGTTGAAAGTTAGGGTTGAAAGTTAGGGTTAAAATTTAGGATTATTTTTCTATTTTTGTTTGGCCCAGGGTTATAGGGGAATACGAAAATTTAGGTATGTGACTCATTTGGGTACTAACCAATCAGAGAAGAGTTAGGGTTGAAAGTTAGGGTTGAAAGTTAGGGTTGAAAGTTAGGGTTGAAAGTTAGGGTTGACACTTAGGATTATTTTTCTATTTTTGTTTGGCCCAGGGTTATAGGGGAATACGAAAATTTAGGTATGTGACTCATTTGGGTACTAACCAATCAGAGAAGAGTTAGGGTTGAAAGTTAGGGTTGAAAGTTAGGGTTGAAAGTTAGGGTTGACACTTAGGATTATTTTTCTATTTTTGTTTGGCCCAGGGTTATAGGGGAATAGGAAAATTTAGGTATGTGACTCATTTGGGTACTAACCAATCAGAGAAGAGTTAGGGTTGAAAGTTAGGGTTGAAAGTTAGGGTTGAAAGTTAGGGTTGAAAGTTAGGGTTGACACTTAGGATTATTTTTCTATTTTTGTTTGGCCCAGGGTTATAGGGGAATACGAAAATTTAGGTATGTGACTCATTTGGGTACTAACCAATCAGAGAAGAGTTAGGGTTGAAAGTTAGGGTTGAAAGTTAGGGTTGAAAGTTAGGGTTGACATTTAGGATTATTTTTCTATTTTTGTTTGGCCCAGGGTTATAGGGGAATACGAAAATTTAGGTATGTGACTCATTTGGGTACTAACCAATCAGAGAAGAGTTAGGGTTGAAAGTTAGGGTTGAAAGTTAGGGTTGAAAGTTAGGGTTGAAAGTTAGGGTTGAAAGTTAGGGTTGACACTTAGGATTATTTTTCTATTTTTGTTTGGCCCAGGGTTATAGGGGAATACGAAAATTTAGGTATGTGACTCATTTGGGTACTAACCAATCAGAGAAGAGTTAGGGTTGAAAGTTAGGGTTGAAAGTTAGGGTTGAAAGTTAGGGTTGAAAGTTAGGGTTAAAATTTAGGATTATTTTTCTATTTTTGTTTGGCCCAGGGTTATAGGGGAATACGAAAATTTAGGTATGTGACTCATTTGGGTACTAACCAATCAGAGAAGAGTTAGGGTTGAAAGTTAGGGTTGAAAGTTAGGGTTGAAAGTTAGGGTTGAAAGTTAGGGTTGACACTTAGGATTATTTTTCTATTTTTGTTTGGCCCAGGGTTATAGGGGAATACGAAAATTTAGGTATGTGACTCATTTGGGTACTAACCAATCAGAGAAGAGTTAGGGTTGAAAGTTAGGGTTGAAAGTTAGGGTTGAAAGTTAGGGTTGACACTTAGGATTATTTTTCTATTTTTGTTTGGCCCAGGGTTATAGGGGAATAGGAAAATTTAGGTATGTGACTCATTTGGGTACTAACCAATCAGAGAAGAGTTAGGGTTGAAAGTTAGGGTTGAAAGTTAGGGTTGAAAGTTAGGGTTGAAAGTTAGGGTTGACACTTAGGATTATTTTTCTATTTTTGTTTGGCCCAGGGTTATAGGGGAATACGAAAATTTAGGTATGTGACTCATTTGGGTACTAACCAATCAGAGAAGAGTTAGGGTTGAAAGTTAGGGTTGAAAGTTAGGGTTGAAAGTTAGGGTTGACATTTAGGATTATTTTTCTATTTTTGTTTGGCCCAGGGTTATAGGGGAATACGAAAATTTAGGTATGTGACTCATTTGGGTACTAACCAATCAGAGAAGAGTTAGGGTTGAAAGTTAGGGTTGAAAGTTAGGGTTGAAAGTTAGGGTTGAAAGTTAGGGTTGAAAGTTAGGGTTGACACTTAGGATTATTTTTCTATTTTTGTTTGGCCCAGGGTTATAGGGGAATACGAAAATTTAGGTATGTGACTCATTTGGGTACTAACCAATCAGAGAAGAGTTAGGGTTGGGTTAGGGTTGAAAGTTAGGGTTGAAAGTTAGGGTTGAAAGTTAGGGTTGAAAGTTAGGGTTAGGGTTAGGGTTAGGGTTAGGGTTAGGGTTAGGGTTAGGGTTAGGGTTAGGGTTAGGGTTAGGGTTAGGGTTAGGGTTATAGGGGAATACGAAAATTTAGGTATGTGACTCATTTGGGTACTAACCAATCAGAGAAGAGTTAGGGTTGAAAGTTAGGGTTGAAAGTTAGGGTTAGGGTTAGGGTTAGGGTTAGGGTTAGGGTTAGGGTTAGGGTTAGGGTTAGGGTTAGGGTTAGGGTTAGGGTTAGGGTTATAGGGGAATACGAAAATTTAGGTATGTGACTCATTTGGGTACTAACCAATCAGAGAAGAGTTAGGGTTAGGGTTAGGGTTAGGGTTAGGGTTAGGGTTAGGGTTAGGGTTAGGGTTATAGGGGAATACGAAAATTTAGGTATGTGACTCATTTGGGTACTAACCACTCAGAGAAGAGTTAGGGTTGAAAGTTAGGGTTGAAAGTTAGGGTTGAAAGTTAGGGTTGAAAGTTAGGGTTAGGGTTAGGGTTAGGGTTAGGGTTAGGGTTAGGGTTATAGGGGAATACGAAAATTTAGGTATGTGACTCATTTGGGTACTAACCAATCAGAGAAGAGTTAGGGTTGAAAGTTAGGGTTGAAAGTTAGGGTTGAAAGTTAGGGTTGACACTTAAGATTATTTTTCTATTTTTGTTTGGCCCAGGGTTATAGGGGAATACGAAAATTTAGGTATGTGACTCATTTGGGTACTAACCAATCAGAGAAGAGTTAGGGTTGAAAGTTAGGGTTGAAAGTTAGGGTTGAAAGTTAGGGTTGAAAGTTAGGGTTGAAAGTTAGGATTATTTTTCTATTTTTGTTTGGCCCAGGGTTATAGGGGAATACGAAAATTTAGGTATGTGACTCATTTGGGTACTAACCAATCAGAGAAGAGTTAGGGTTGAAAGTTAGGGTTGAAAGTTAGGGTTGAAAGTTAGGGTTGACACTTAGGATTATTTTTCTATTTTTGTTTGGCCCAGGGTTATAGGGGAATACGAAAATTTAGGTATGTGACTCATTTGGGTACTAACCAATCAGAGAAGAGTTAGGGTTGAAAGTTAGGGTTGAAAGTTAGGGTTGGGTTAGGGTTAGGGTTAGGGTTAGGGTTATAGGGGAATACGAAAATTTAGGTATGTGACTCATTTGGGTACTAACCAATCAGAGAAGAGTTAGGGTTGAAAGTTAGGGTTGAAAGTTAGGGTTGAAAGTTAGGGTTGAAAGTTAGGGTTGAAAGTTAGGATTATTTTTCTATTTTTGTTTGGCCCAGGGTTATAGGGGAATACGAAAATTTAGGTATGTGACTCATTTGGGTACTAACCAATCAGAGAAGAGTTAGGGTTGAAAGTTAGGGTTGAAAGTTAGGGTTGAAAGTTAGGGTTGAAAGTTAGGGTTGACACTTAGGATTATTTTTCTATTTTTGTTTGGCCCAGGGTTATAGGGGAATACGAAAATTTAGGTATGTGACTCATTTGGGTACTAACCAATCAGAGAAGAGTTAGGGTTGAAAGTTAGGGTTGAAAGTTAGGGTTGGGTTAGGGTTAGGGTTAGGGTTAGGGTTAGGGTTAGGGTTATAGGGGAATACGAAAATTTAGGTATGTGACTCATTTGGGTACTAACCAATCAGAGAAGAGTTAGGGTTGAAAGTTAGGGTTGAAAGTTAGGGTTGAAAGTTAGGGTTGACACTTAGGATTATTTTTCTATTTTTGTTTGGCCCAGGGTTATAGGGGAATACGAAAATTTAGGTATGTGACTCATTTGGGTACTAACCAATCAGAGAAGAGTTAGGGTTGAAAGTTAGGGTTGAAAGTTAGGGTTAGGGTTAGGGTTAGGGTTAGGGTTAGGGTTAGGGTTAGGGTTAGGGTTAGGGTTAGGGTTAGGGTTAGGGTTAGGGTTATAGGGGAATACGAAAATTTAGGTATGTGACTCATTTGGGTACTAACCAATCAGAGAAGAGTTAGGGTTGAAAGTTAGGGTTGAAAGTTAGGGTTAGGGTTAGGGTTAGGGTTAGGGTTAGGGTTAGGGTTAGGGTTAGGGTTAGGGTTAGGGTTAGGGTTAGGGTTAGGGTTATAGGGGAATACGAAAATTTAGGTATGTGACTCATTTGGGTACTAACCAATCAGAGAAGAGTTAGGGTTAGGGTTAGGGTTAGGGTTAGGGTTAGGGTTAGGGTTAGGGTTAGGGTTATAGGGGAATACGAAAATTTAGGTATGTGACTCATTTGGGTACTAACCACTCAGAGAAGAGTTAGGGTTGAAAGTTAGGGTTGAAAGTTAGGGTTGAAAGTTAGGGTTGAAAGTTAGGGTTAGGGTTAGGGTTAGGGTTAGGGTTAGGGTTAGGGTTATAGGGGAATACGAAAATTTAGGTATGTGACTCATTTGGGTACTAACCAATCAGAGAAGAGTTAGGGTTGAAAGTTAGGGTTGAAAGTTAGGGTTGAAAGTTAGGGTTGACACTTAAGATTATTTTTCTATTTTTGTTTGGCCCAGGGTTATAGGGGAATACGAAAATTTAGGTATGTGACTCATTTGGGTACTAACCAATCAGAGAAGAGTTAGGGTTGAAAGTTAGGGTTGAAAGTTAGGGTTGAAAGTTAGGGTTGAAAGTTAGGGTTGAAAGTTAGGATTATTTTTCTATTTTTGTTTGGCCCAGGGTTATAGGGGAATACGAAAATTTAGGTATGTGACTCATTTGGGTACTAACCAATCAGAGAAGAGTTAGGGTTGAAAGTTAGGGTTGAAAGTTAGGGTTGAAAGTTAGGGTTGACACTTAGGATTATTTTTCTATTTTTGTTTGGCCCAGGGTTATAGGGGAATACGAAAATTTAGGTATGTGACTCATTTGGGTACTAACCAATCAGAGAAGAGTTAGGGTTGAAAGTTAGGGTTGAAAGTTAGGGTTGGGTTAGGGTTAGGGTTAGGGTTAGGGTTATAGGGGAATACGAAAATTTAGGTATGTGACTCATTTGGGTACTAACCAATCAGAGAAGAGTTAGGGTTGAAAGTTAGGGTTGAAAGTTAGGGTTGAAAGTTAGGGTTGAAAGTTAGGGTTGAAAGTTAGGATTATTTTTCTATTTTTGTTTGGCCCAGGGTTATAGGGGAATACGAAAATTTAGGTATGTGACTCATTTGGGTACTAACCAATCAGAGAAGAGTTAGGGTTGAAAGTTAGGGTTGAAAGTTAGGGTTGAAAGTTAGGGTTGAAAGTTAGGGTTGACACTTAGGATTATTTTTCTATTTTTGTTTGGCCCAGGGTTATAGGGGAATACGAAAATTTAGGTATGTGACTCATTTGGGTACTAACCAATCAGAGAAGAGTTAGGGTTGAAAGTTAGGGTTGAAAGTTAGGGTTGGGTTAGGGTTAGGGTTAGGGTTAGGGTTAGGGTTAGGGTTATAGGGGAATACGAAAATTTAGGTATGTGACTCATTTGGGTACTAACCAATCAGAGAAGAGTTAGGGTTGAAAGTTAGGGTTGAAAGTTAGGGTTGAAAGTTAGGGTTGACACTTAGGATTATTTTTCTATTTTTGTTTGGCCCAGGGTTATAGGGGAATACGAAAATTTAGGTATGTGACTCATTTGGGTACTAACCAATCAGAGAAGAGTTAGGGTTGAAAGTTAGGGTTGAAAGTTAGGGTTGAAAGTTAGGGTTGAAAGTTAGGATTATTTTTCTATTTTTGTTTGGCCCAGGGTTATAGGGGAATACGAAAATGTAGGTATGTGACTCATTTGGGTACTAACCAATCAGAGAAGAGTTAGGGTTGAAAGTTAGGGTTGAAAGTTAGGGTTGAAAGTTAGGGTTGAAAGTTAGGGTTGAAAGTTAGGGTTGAAAGTTAGGATTATTTTTCTATTTTTGTTTGGCCCAGGGTTATAGGGGAATACGAAAATGTAGGTATGTGACTCATTTGGGTACTAACCAATCAGAGAAGAGTTAGGGTTGAAAGTTAGGGTTGAAAGTTAGGGTTGAAAGTTAGGGTTGAAAGTTAGGGTTGACACTTAGGATTATTTTTCTATTTTTGTTTGGCCCAGGGTTATAGGGGAATACGAAAATTTAGGTATGTGACTCATTTGGGTACTAACCAATCAGAGAAGAGTTAGGGTTGAAAGTTAGGGTTGAAAGTTAGGGTTGAAAGTTAGGGTTGAAAGTTAGGGTTGACACTTAGGATTATTTTTCTATTTTTGTTTGGCCCAGGGTTATAGGGGAATACGAAAATTTAGGTATGTGACTCATTTGGGTACTAAACAATCAGAGAAGAGTTAGGGTTGAAAGTTAGGGTTGAAAGTTAGGGTTGAAAGTTAGGGTTGACACTTAGGATTATTTTTCTATTTTTGTTTGGCCCAGGGTTATAGGGGAATACGAAAATTTAGGTATGTGACTCATTTGGGTACTAACCAATCAGAGAAGAGTTAGGGTTGAAAGTTAGGGTTGAAAGTTAGGGTTGAAAGTTAGGGTTGGGTTAGGGTTAGGGTTATAGGGGAATACGAAAGTTAGGGTTAGGGTTAGGGTTAGGGTTAGGGTTAGGGTTAGGGTTATAGGGGAATACGAAAATTTAGGTATGTGACTCATTTGGGTACTAACCAATCAGAGAAGAGTTAGGGTTGAAAGTTAGGGTTGAAAGTTAGGGTTGAAAGTTAGGGTTGAAAGTTAGGGTTGAAAGTTAGGGTTGAAAGTTAGGGTTGAAAGTTAGGGTTGACACTTAGGATTATTTTTCTATTAGGGTTAGGGTTAGGGTTAGGGTTAGGGTTAGGGTTAGGGTTAGGGTTATAGGGGAATACGAAAATTTAGGTATGTGACTCATTTGGGTACTAACCAATCAGAGAAGAGTTAGGGTTGAAAGTTAGGGTTGAAAGTTAGGGTTGAAAGTTAGGGTTGACACTTAGGATTATTTTTCTATTTTTGTTTGGCCCAGGGTTATAGGGGAATACGAAAATTTAGGTATGTGACTCATTTGGGTACTAACCAATCAGAGAAGAGTTAGGGTTGAAAGTTAGGGTTGAAAGTTAGGGTTGAAAGTAAGGGTTGAAAGTTAGGGTTGAAAGTTAGGGTTGAAAGTTAGGGTTGACACTTAGGATTATTTTTCTATTTTTGTTTGGCCCAGGGTTATAGGGGAATACGAAAATTTAGGTATGTGACTCATTTGGGTACTAACCAATCAGAGAAGAGTTAGGGTTGAAAGTTAGGGTTGAAAGTTAGGGTTGAAAGTTAGGGTTGACACTTAGGATTATTTTTCTATTTTTGTTTGGCCCAGGGTTATAGGGGAATACGAAAATTTAGGTATGTGACTCATTTGGGTACTAACCAATCAGAGAAGAGTTAGGGTTGAAAGTTAGGGTTGAAAGTTAGGGTTGAAAGTTAGGGTTGAAAGTTAGGGTTGAAAGTTAGGGTTGACACTTAGGATTATTTTTCTATTTTTGTTTGGCCCAGGGTTATAGGGGAATACGAAAATTTAGGTATGTGACTCATTTGGGTACTAACCAATCAGAGAAGAGTTAGGGTTGAAAGTTAGGGTTGAAAGTTAGGGTTGAAAGTTAGGGTTGAAAGTTAGGGTTGAAAGTTAGGGTTGACACTTAGGATTATTTTTCTATTTTTGTTTGGCCCAGGGTTATAGGGGAATACGAAAATTTAGGTATGTGACTCATTTGGGTACTAACCAATCAGAGAAGAGTTAGGGTTGAAAGTTAGGGTTGAAAGTTAGGGTTGAAAGTTAGGGTTGAAAGTTAGGGTTGACACTTAGGATTATTTTTCTATTTTTGTTTGGCCCAGGGTTATAGGGGAATACGAAAATTTAGGTATGTGACTCATTTGGGTACTAACCAATCAGAGAAGAGTTAGGGTTGAAAGTTAGGGTTGAAAGTTAGGGTTGAAAGTTAGGGTTGAAAGTTAGGGTTGAAAGTTAGGGTTGACACTTAGGATTATTTTTCTATTTTTGTTTGGCCCAGGGTTATAGGGGAATACGAAAATTTAGGTATGTGACTCATTTGGGTACTAACCAATCAGAGAAGAGTTAGGGTTGAAAGTTAGGGTTGAAAGTTAGGGTTGAAAGTTAGGGTTGACACTTAGGATTATTTTTCTATTTTTGTTTGGCCCAGGGTTATAGGGGAATACGAAAATGTAGGTATGTGACTCATTTGGGTACTAACCAATCAGAGAAGAGTTAGGGTTGAAAGTTAGGGTTGAAAGTTAGGGTTGAAAGTTAGGGTTGAAAGTTAGGGTTGACACTTAGGATTATTTTTCTATTTTTGTTTGGCCCAGGGTTATAGGGGAATACGAAAATTTAGGTATGTGACTCATTTGGGTACTAACCAATCAGAGAAGAGTTAGGGTTGAAAGTTAGGGTTGAAAGTTAGGGTTGAAAGTTAGGGTTGAAAGTTAGGATTATTTTTCTATTTTTGTTTGGCCCAGGGTTATAGGGGAATACGAAAATGTAGGTATGTGACTCATTTGGGTACTAACCAATCAGAGAAGAGTTAGGGTTGAAAGTTAGGGTTGAAAGTTAGGGTTGAAAGTTAGGGTTGAAAGTTAGGGTTGACACTTAGGATTATTTTTCTATTTTTGTTTGGCCCAGGGTTATAGGGGAATACGAAAATTTAGGTATGTGACTCATTTGGGTACTAACCAATCAGAGAAGAGTTAGGGTTGAAAGTTAGGGTTGAAAGTTAGGGTTGAAAGTTAGGGTTGAAAGTTAGGGTTGAAAGTTAGGGTTGACACTTAGGATTATTTTTCTATTTTTGTTTGGCCCAGGGTTATAGGGGAATACGAAAATTTAGGTATGTGACTCATTTGGGTACTAACCAATCAGAGAAGAGTTAGGGTTGAAAGTTAGGGTTGAAAGTTAGGGTTAGGGTTAGGGTTATAGGGGAATACGAAAATTTAGGTATGTGACTCATTTGGGTACTAACCAATCAGAGAAGAGTTAGGGTTGAAAGTTAGGGTTGAAAGTTAGGGTTGAAAGTTAGGGTTGAAAGTTAGGGTTGACACTTAGGATTATTTTTCTATTTTTGTTTGGCCCAGGGTTATAGGGGTTAGGGTTAGGGTTAGGGTTAGGGTTAGGGTTAGGGTTAGGGTTAGGGTTAGGGTTAGGGTTAGGGTTAGGGTTAGGGTTATAGGGGAATACGAAAATTTAGGGTTAGGGTTAGGGTTAGGGTTAGGGTTAGGGTTAGGGTTAGGGTTAGGGTTAGGGTTAGGGTTAGGGTTAGGGTTAGGGTTAGGGTTAGGGTTATAGGGGAATACGAAAATTTAGGTATGTGACTCATTTGGGTACTAACCAATCAGAGAAGAGTTAGGGTTGAAAGTTAGGGTTGAAAGTTAGGGTTGAAAGTTAGGATTATTTTTCTATTTTTGTTTGGCCCAGGGTTATAGGGGAATACGAAAATTTAGGTATGTGACTCATTTGGGTACTAACCAATCAGAGAAGAGTTAGGGTTGAAAGTTAGGGTTGAAAGTTAGGGTTGACACTTAGGATTATTTTTCTATTTTTGTTTGGCCCAGGGTTATAGGGGAATACGAAAATTTAGGTATGTGACTCATTTGGGTACTAACCAATCAGAGAAGAGTTAGGGTTGAAAGTTAGGGTTGAAAGTTAGGGTTGAAAGTTAGGGTTGACACTTAGGATTATTTTTCTATTTTTGTTTGGCCCAGGGTTATAGGGGAATACGAAAATTTAGGTATGTGACTCATTTGGGTACTAACCAATCAGAGAAGAGTTAGGGTTGAAAGTTAGGGTTGAAAGTTAGGGTTGAAAGTTAGGGTTGAAAGTTAGGGTTGACACTTAGGATTATTTTTCTATTTTTGTTTGGCCCAGGGTTATAGGGGAATACGAAAATTTAGGTATGTGACTCATTTGGGTACTAACCAATCAGAGAAGAGTTAGGGTTGAAAGTTAGGGTTGAAAGTTAGGGTTGAAAGTTAGGGTTGAAAGTTAGGATTATTTTTCTATTTTTGTTTGGCCCAGGGTTATAGGGGAATACGAAAATTTAGGTATGTGACTCATTTGGGTACTAACCAATCAGAGAAGAGTTAGGGTTGAAAGTTAGGGTTGAAAGTTAGGGTTGAAAGTTAGGATTATTTTTCGATTTTTGTTTGGCCCAGGGTTATAGGGGAATACGAAAATTTAGGTATGTGACTCATTTGGGTACTAACCAATCAGAGAAGAGTTAGGGTTGAAAGTTAGGGTTGAAAGTTAGGGTTGAAAGTTAGGGTTGAAAGTTAGGGTTGAAAGTTAGGGTTGACACTTAGGATTATTTTTCTATTTTTGTTTGGCCCAGGGTTATAGGGGAATACGAAAATTTAGGTATGTGACTCATTTGGGTACTAACCAATCAGAGAAGAGTTAGGGTTGAAAGTTAGGGTTGAAAGTTAGGGTTGAAAGTTAGGGTTGAAAGTTAGGGTTGAAAGTTAGGGTTAGGGTTAGGGTTAGGGTTAGGGTTAGGGTTAGGGTTAGGGTTAGGGTTAGGGTTAGGGTTAGGGTTATAGGGGAATACGAAAATTTAGGTATGTGACTCATTTGGGTACTAACCAATCAGAGAAGAGTTAGGGTTGAAAGTTAGGGTTGAAAGTTAGGGTTGAAAGTTAGGGTTGACACTTAGGATTATTTTTCTATTTTTGTTTGGCCCAGGGTTATAGGGGAATACGAAAATTTAGGTATGTGACTCATTTGGGTACTAACCAATCAGAGAAGAGTTAGGGTTGAAAGTTAGGGTTGAAAGTTAGGGTTGAAAGTTAGGGTTGAAAGTTAGGGTTGACACTTAGGATTATTTTTCTATTTTTGTTTGGCCCAGGGTTATAGGGGAATACGAAAATTTAGGTATGTGACTCATTTGGGTACTAACCAATCAGAGAAGAGTTAGGGTTGAAAGTTAGGGTTGAAAGTTAGGGTTGAAAGTTAGGGTTGAAAGTTAGGGTTGACACTTAGGATTATTTTTCTATTTTTGTTTGGCCCAGGGTTATAGGGGAATACGAAAATTTAGGTATGTGACTCATTTGGGTACTAACCAATCAGAGAAGAGTTAGGGTTGAAAGTTAGGGTTGAAAGTTAGGGTTGAAAGTTAGGGTTGAAAGTTAGGGTTGAAAGTTAGGGTTGAAAGTTAGGGTTGAAAGTTAGGGTTGAAAGTTAGGGTTGACACTTAGGATTATTTTTCTATTTTTGTTTGGCCCAGGGTTATAGGGGAATACGAAAATTTAGGTATGTGACTCATTTGGGTACTAACCAATCAGAGAAGAGTTAGGGTTGAAAGTTAGGGTTGAAAGTTAGGGTTGAAAGTTAGGGTTGAAAGTTAGGGTTGAAAGTTAGGGTTGAAAGTTAGGGTTGACACTTAGGATTATTTTTCTATTTTTGTTTGGCCCAGGGTTATAGGGGAATACGAAAATTTAGGTATGTGACTCATTTGGGTACTAACCAATCAGAGAAGAGTTAGGGTTGAAAGTTAGGGTTGAAAGTTAGGGTTGAAAGTTAGGGTTGAAAGTTAGGGTTGACACTTAGGATTATTTTTCTATTTTTGTTTGGCCCAGGGTTATAGGGGAATACGAAAATTTAGGTATGTGACTCATTTGGGTACTAACCAATCAGAGAAGAGTTAGGGTTAGGGTTAGGGTTAGGGTTAGGGTTAGGGTTATAGGGGAATACGAAAATTTAGGTATGTGACTCATTTGGGTACTAACCAATCAGAGAAGAGTTAGGGTTGAAAGTTAGGGTTGAAAGTTAGGGTTGAAAGTTAGGGTTGACACTTAGGATTATTTTTCTATTTTTGTTTGGCCCAGGGTTATAGGGGAATACGAAAATTTAGGTATGTGACTCATTTGGGTACTAACCAATCAGAGAAGAGTTAGGGTTGAAAGTTAGGGTTGAAAGTTAGGGTTGAAAGTTAGGGTTGAAAGTTAGGGTTGACACTTAGGATTATTTTTCTATTTTTGTTTGGCCCAGGGTTATAGGGGAATACGAAAATTTAGGTATGTGACTCATTTGGGTACTAACCAATCAGAGAAGAGTTAGGGTTGAAAGTTAGGGTTGAAAGTTAGGGTTGAAAGTTAGGGTTGAAAGTTAGGATTATTTTTCTATTTTTGTTTGGCCCAGGGTTATAGGGGAATACGAAAATTTAGGTATGTGACTCATTTGGGTACTAACCAATCAGAGAAGAGTTAGGGTTGAAAGTTAGGGTTGAAAGTTAGGGTTGAAAGTTAGGGTTGAAAGTTAGGGTTAGGGTTAGGGTTGAAAGTTAGGGTTAGGGTTAGGGTTAGGGTTAGGGTTATAGGGGAATACGAAAATTTAGAGTTAGGGTTAGGGTTAGGGTTAGGGTTAGGGTTAGGGTTATAGGGGAATACGAAAATTTAGGTATGTGACTCATTTGGGTACTAACCAATCAGAGAAGAGTTAGGGTTAGCGTTGAAAGTTAGGGTTAGGGTTGACCCTTACGATTATTTTTGTATTTGTGTTTGGTGAAAAAAGAATAGAACATTTTTAGTTATGTGACTCATTTAGGTACTTGGCCAATGAGAGTTAAGTTCTGAACAATATAGGGAGGGTGTGGTTTGGGGTTGAAAGTGTGGTAAGAAAAAGTGTAAGTGGGTAAGAACGTGAGGGAGGTTGTGGGTAGGTGGGTGAGGGAGGTTTAGGGATGTATGGTGGGTGTGGGTAAGGAGGTTGAAGGTTTTTGAGGGAAGGTGGATGATGAAGAGAGTGGGTAGGTGGTGTTGAAGGTGGATTAGGGAGGGTGAGTAAATGTGTCTGGGAGGGTGAGGATGAAGGTGGGTGAAAAAAGTGTGGGTCAGTTCAGGTATGGGTGAGTGGGCAAGGGTGAGGCTGGGTATTGGTGTGCAGGTAAGGGTGGTGAAGGTGAATTTTAATATGGATGATGAGGGTAGAAGGTGGGTGAGGGAGGTTGGGTGAAGGAGGGTGTGGGAAGGTGATGTTGAAGGTGGGTGAGGGATGGTTAATATGGGTATAGGAGGCTTTGTAGGTAAGGTTGAGGCCAGTAAGGTAGAGTGAACATGGGTGAGGGAGGGTGAGGATTAAGGTGGAAGAGGGAGGGTGTGTTTAAGTGGGGTTAAAGGTTGGTGAATGTAGGTGAGGTAGGGGGATGAGTGAAGGTGTGGGTGAGTGAAGGTGTTGGTGAGGGGGCAATGGTGGGTGGGTGAAGGTGGATGAGTGTGAGGGTGAAGGTGGATGAGGTGGTGGGTGATAGTGAACATGGGTCAAGAGCGGGTGAGGGAGGGCATGGAATCAGTCTGTGAGCCTGCCCTTTCTATTTTGTTGTATATATTCTATTCCCTATCCAATTGACATGTTGCATTTATATGCAGTTAGTCATTCAAAAATTTGAAAACTCTTGCATTCGTTGCATGTTAGCGAGAGGCACCCTTAGAGGTAAAGAGCTAGCTTTTACCTCACTACTAAGTACTTGGACATTGAGGACTAGATCCGTTTTGTACAGAGCGGAGCTTCTCCTCTGCCGTATGCTAGGAGTGAAGAAGCACTACTGTCTATCGTCCGTAAAGGGGTATGCTTTCTTCCCCCAATTTACAGTCGAGCTAGCGCTGCAGATGGGACAGTAGCGAAGAGTTCACTGCCTGACTCTAAAAGGGCACACTCGTGTAAAGGGAGAGAAATCAACTCAAAGCTTTATATCCTGAGAGATAAAAGCAATGCATTGTGTAGGTGTACTCACTTACCTCAACTACTTACCTCCTTGTTAGTATGTCCTTTGTGAACATCATCTTGATAGACGAACTTACCTATTTTCATACTGCAAATAAATTTTACCCAAGATAAGTGAAAAAATATAATGCAATCCCCTTTAGAGCAATGCAGTTGAGGACCCTCTTTCACTGATGAACTAAATAAACAATGCTTAGACTGAGTGAGAGAGGGGTTTGTGAGAGAGAGGGGAGAGTGGTAGTCCTTGAAAGAGAGAGAGAAAGAAAGGACATTTGTGAGAGTAAAATACAGGTGATTTAGAAGGAGCAGGGATGCTAGTCAGGGAGAGTAATAGAGAGCAGGGAGAGAAAGAGAGGGTTTGAGAAAGAAAAAGAGAGAGAGAGAAGTGGAAGAAAGAAATGTGTGTGAGAGCAAGAGACGGGTTGAAGTGAAAGAGATAGAGTGGGAGTAAGAGAGAAAAAAATGGAGAGAAGGGAGAGGGAGAGAGAAGGGAGAGGGAGAGAGAAGAGAGGGAGAGAGAAGGGAGAGAGAGAAAGCAGGGAGAGACAAGTGTGAGAGGAGGGACAGAGAAGGGAGAGGGAGAGAGAAGGGAGAGGGAGAGAAAAGGAAAAGGGAGAGAAAATGAAAAGGGAGAGAGAAGGAAATGGAGATAGAAGGAAAAGGGAGAGAGAAGGAAGAGGGAGAGAGAATGGAGAGATAAGGGAGAGGGAGAGACAAGGAAAGGGAGAGAGAAGGGATAGTGAGAGAGAAGGGAGAGGGAGAGAGATGGAAGTGACAAGGGAGAGAGGAGGGAGAGAGAAGGGAGAGGGAGAGCGAAGGAAAGGAGAGGGGAAAGGAAAAGGGAGAGAATGGAGAGACAAGGAAAAGGGAGAGAGCATGGAAAGTGAGAGAGAAGGAAGAGGGAGAGAGAAGGAAGAGGGAGAGAGATGGGATAGGGAGAGAGAAGGGAGAGAGAAGGCAGAGGGATAGAGAAGGGAGTGAGAAAAGGGAGAGAGAATGGAGAGAGAAAGAAAAGGGAGAGAGAAGGGAGAGGGAGAGACAAGGAAAGGGAGAGAGAAGGGATAGGGAGAGAGAAGGAAGAGGGAGAGAGAGAAGGGATAGGGAGAGAAAGAAGGGATAGGGAGAGAGAGAAGGGATAGGGAGAGGAAGAAGGGATACGGAGAGAGAGAAGGTAGATGTAGAGAGAAGGGAGATGGAGAGAGAAGGGAGAGAGAAGGGTGAGGGAGAGAAAAGGAAAAGGGAAAGAAAAGGAAAAGGGAGAGAAAAGGAAAAGGGAGAGAAAAGGAAAAGGGAGAGAAAAGGAAAAGGGAGAGAAAAGGAAAAGGGAGAGAAAAGGAAAAGGGAGAGAAAAGGGAGAGAAAAGGGAGAGAAAAGGTAGAGAAAAGGGAGAGAAAAGGGAGAGAAAAGGGAGAGAGAAGGCAAAATGAGAGAGAAGGTAAAGGGAGAGAGAAGGAAAAGGGAGAGAGAAGGAAAGGGAGATAGAAGGAAAAGGGAGAGAGAAGGAAGAGGGAGAGAGAAGGAAGAGGGAGAGAGAATGGAGAGACAAGGGAGAGGGAGAGACAAGGAAAGGGAGAGAGAAGGGATAGGGAGAGAGAAGGGATAGGGAGAGAGAAGGGAGAGGGAGAGAGAAGGGAGAGGGAGAGAGTGATGAGGGAGTGACAAGGAAAAGGGAGAGAGAAGGGAGAGGGAGAGAGAAGGGAGAGGGAGAGAGGAGAGAGAGAAGGGAGAGAGAGAAGGGAGAGGGATAGACAGAGAGAAGGAAGAGGGTGCGAGAGAAGGGAAAGGGAGAGAGAGAGAAGGGAGAGGGGGAGAGAGAGGTAGAGGGAATGATCAGGGAGTTATAAGGGAGAGGGATAGAGAAGGGAGGGGGAGAGAGAGAGAGAAGGGAGTGGAGAGAGAGAGAAGGGAGAGGGAGAGCAAAGGAAAGGGGAGGGGAAAGGAAAAGGGAGAGAATGGAGAGACAAGGAAAAGGGAGAGAGATTGGAAAGGGAGAGAGAAGGAAGAGGGAGAGAGAAGGAAGAGGGAGAGAGAATGGATAGGGAGAGAGAAGGGAGAGAGAAGGCAGAGGGATAGAGAAGGGAGTGAGAAAATGGAGAGAGAAAGAAAAGGGAGAGAGAAGGAAAAGGGAGAGAGAAGGAAAAGGGAGAGAGAAGGAAAGGGAGATAGAAGGAAAAGGGAGAGAGAATGAGAAGGGAGAGAGAATGGAGAGACAAGGAAGAGGGAGAGACAAGGAAAGGGAGAGAGAAGGGATAGGGAGAGCGAAGGAAGAGGGAGAGAGAAAAGGGAGAGAGAGAGAGAAGGGAGAGAAAGAGAGTGATGAGGGAGTGACAAGGAAAAGGGAGAGAGAAGGGAGAGGGAGAGAGAAGGGAGAGGGAGAGAGGAGAGAGAAAAGGGAGAGAGAGAGAAGGGAGAGGGAGAGAGAGAGGTAGAGGGAATGACGAGGGAGTTATAAGGGAGAGGGAGAGAGAAGGGAGGGGGAGAGAGAGAGAAGGGAGTGGAGAGAGAGAGAAGGGAGTGGAGAGAGAGAGAAGGGAGAGGGAGAGCGAAGGAAAGGGGAGGCAAGGAAAAGGGAGAGAATGGAGAGATAAGGAAAAGGGAGAGAGCATGGAAAGGGAGAGAGCATGGAAAGGGAGAGAGAAGTAAGAGGGAGAGAGAAGGAAGAGGGAGAGAGAAGGGATAGGGAGAGAGAATGGAGAGACAAGGGAGAGGGAGAGACAAGGAAAGGGAGAGAGAAGGGATAGGGAGAGAGAAGGGAGAGGGAGAGAGAAGGGGGTGACAAGGGAGAGAGGAGGGAGAGAGAAGGGAGATGGAGAGAGAAGGAAGATGGAGAGAGAAGGAAGATGGAGAGAGAAGGAAGAGGGAGAGAGAAGGAAGAGGGAGAGAGAAGGAAGAGGGAGAGAGAAGGAAGAGGGAGAGAGAAGGAAGAGGGAGAGAGAAGGAAGAGGGAGAGAGAATGGAGAGACAAGGGAGAGGTAGAAACAAGGGAGAGGGAGCGACAAGGGATAGGGAGAGAGAAGGAAGAGGGAGAGAGAGAAGGAAGAGGGAGAGAGAGAAGGAAGAGGGAGAGAGAGAAGGAAGAGGGAGAGAGAGAAGGAAGAGGGAGAGAGAGAAGGGATACGGAGAGAGAGAAGGTAGATGTAGAGAGAAGGGAGATGGAGAAGAAGGAAGATGGAGAAGGGAGAGAGAGAGAGAGAGAGAGAGAGAGAGAGAGAGAGATGAGGGAGTGACAAGGAAAATGGAGAGAGAAGGGAGAGTGAGAGAGAAGGGAGAGGGAGAGAGGAGAGAGAAGGGAGAGAGAGAAGAGAGAGGGAGAGACAGAGAGAAGGAAGAGGGTGAGAGAGAAAGGAATGGTTGAGAGAGAGAAGGGAGAGGGAGAGGGAATGACGAGGGAGTTATAAGGGAGAGGGAGAGAGAAGGGAGGGGGAGAGAGAGAAGGGAGTGGAGAGAGAGAGAAGGGAGAGGGAGAGCGAAGGAAAGGGTAGGGGAAAGGAAAAGGGAGAGAATGGAGAGATAAGGAAAAGGGAGATAGCATGGAAAGGGAGAGAGACGGAAGAGGGAGAGAGAAGGAAGAGGGAGAGAGAAGGGATAGGGAGAGAGAAGGGAGAGAAAGGCAGAGGGATAGAGAAGGGAGTGAGAAAAGGGAGAGAGAAAGAAAAGGGAGAGAGAAGGGAAAAGGTGAGAGAAGGAAAGGGGAGAGAGAAGGAAAAGGGAGAGAGAAGGAAAGGGAGAGGGAAGGAAAAGGGAGAGAGAATGGAGAGACAAGGGAGAGGGAGAGACAAGGAAAGGGAGAGAGAAGGGATAGGGAGAGAGAAGGGAGAGGGAGAGAGGAGGGGGTGACAAGGGAGAGAGGAGGGAGAGAGAAGGGAGAGGGAGAGAGAAGGAAAAGGGAGCGGAAAGGAAAAGGGAGAGAGAATGGAAAGGGAGAGAGAAGGAAGATGGAGTGAGAAGGAAGATGGAGAGAGAAGGAAGATGGAGAGAGAAGGAAGAGGGAGAGGGAAGGAAGAGGGAGAGGGAAGGAAGAGGGAGAGAGAATGGAGAGACAAGGGAGAGGTAGAAACAAGGCAGAGGGAGCGACAAGGGATAGGGAGAGAGAAGGAAGAGGGAGAGAGAAAAGGGATAGGGAGAGAGAGAAGGGATACGGAGAGAGAGAAGGGATACGGAGAGAGAGAAGGGATACGGAGAGAGAGAAGGTAGATGTAGAGAGAAGGGAGATGGAGAAAGAAGGAAGATGGAGAAGGGAGAGAGAGAGAAGGGAGAGAGAGAGAGAGAGAGAGAGGGAGAGAGAGAGAGTGATGAGGGAGTGACAAGGAAAAGGGAGAGAGAAGGGAGAGAGAAGGGAGAGGGAGAGAGGAGAGAGAGAAGGGAGAGAGAGAGAAGGGAGAGGGAGAGACAGAGAGAAGGAAGAGGGTGAGAGAGAAGGGAAAGGGAGAGAGAGAGAAGGGAGAGAGAGAAGGGAGAGGGAGAGAGAGAGGTAGAGGGAATGACGAGGGAGTTATAAGGGAGAGGGAGAGAGAAGGGAGGGGGAGAGAGAGAGAGAAGGGAGTGGAGAGAGAGAGAAGGGAGAGGGAGAGCGAAGGAAAGGGGAGGGGAAAGGAAAAGGGAGAGAATGGAGAGATAAGGAAAAGGGAGAGAGCATGGAGAGGGAGAGAGAAGGGAGAGGGAGAGAGGAGAGAGAGAAGGGAGAGTGAGAGAAGGGAGAGGGAGAGACAGAGAGAAGGAAGAGGGTGAGTGAGAAGGGAAAGGGAGAGAGAGAGAGAAGGGAGAGGGAGAGAGAGAGGTAGAGGGAATGACGAGGGAGTTATAAGGGAGAGGGAGAGAGAAGGGAGGGGGAGAGAGAGAGAGAAGGGAGTGGAGAGAGAGAGAGAGAAGGGAGAGGGAGAGCGAAGGAAAGGGGAGGGGAAAGGAAAAGGGAGAGAATGGAAAGATAAGGAAAAGGGAGAGAGCATGGAAAGGGAGAGAGAAGTAAGAGGGAGAGAGAAGGAAGAGGGAGAGAGAAGGTATAGGGAGAGAGAAGGGAGAGGGAGATAGAAGGGGGTGACAAGGGAGAGAGGAGGGAGAGAGAAGGGAGAGGGAGAGAGAAGGAAAAGGGAGGGAAAAGGAAAATGGAAAGAGAGAATGGAAAGGGAGAGAGAAGGAAGATGGAGAGAGAAGGAAGATGGAGAGAGAAGGAAGATGGAGAGAGAAGGAAGATGGGGAGAGAAGGAAGAGGGAGAGGGAAGGAAGAGGGAGAGAGAATGGAGAGACAAGGGAGAGGTAGAAACAAGGGAGAGGGAGCGACAAGGGATAGGGAGAGAGAAGGAAGAGGGAGAGAGAGAAGGGATAGGGAGAGAGAGAAGGGATAGGGAGAGAGAGAAGGGATAGGGAGAGAGAGAAGGGATAGGGAGAGAGAGAAGGTAGATGTAGAGAGAAGGGAGATGGAGAAAGAAGGAAGATGGAGAAGGGAGAGAGAGAGAAGGGAGAGAGAGAGAGTGATGAGGGAGTGACAAGGAAAAGGGATTGAGAAGGGAGAGGGAGAGAGAAGGTAGAGGGAGAGAGGAGAGAGAGAAGGGAGAGAGAGAAGGGAGAGGGAGAGGGAAGGAAGAGGGAGAGAGAAGGAAGAGGGAGAGAGAAGGAAGAGGGAGAGAGAAGGAAGAGGGAGAGAGAATGGAGAGACAAGGGAGAGGTAGAAACAAGGGAGAGGGAGCGACAAGGGATAGGGAGAGAGAAGGAAGAGGGAGAGAGAAGGAAGAGGGAGAGAGAGAAGGAAGAGGGAGAGAGAGAAGGAAGAGGGAGAGAGAGAAGGGATACGGAGAGAGAGAAGGTAGATGTAGAGAGAAGGGAGATGGAGAAGAAGGAAGATGGAGAAGGGAGAGAGAGAGAGAGAGAGAGAGAGAGAGAGATGAGGGAGTGACAAGGAAAATGGAGAGAGAAGGGAGAGTGAGAGAGAAGGGAGAGGGAGAGAGGAGAGAGAAGGGAGAGAGAGAAGAGAGAGGGAGAGACAGAGAGAAGGAAGAGGGTGAGAGAGAAAGGAATGGTTGAGAGAGAGAAGGGAGAGGGAGAGGGAATGACGAGGGAGTTATAAGGGAGAGGGAGAGAGAAGGGAGGGGGAGAGAGAGAAGGGAGTGGAGAGAGAGAGAAGGGAGAGGGAGAGCGAAGGAAAGGGTAGGGG
>NW_027454123.1:55158-101177 GCF_040206685.1 Ascaphus truei | reverse complement strand
TGTTGAGGTGGAGTGACAGGCCAAAGGTGCAATGCGATTGGCCCTAGGGACACAGGGCATGCAGACAAACATACAGACATTTCAGAAATATATAGTAGATAGTAGATATACACACCACACATACATATATACACACCACACACATATATATATACACACATATATATATATACACACCACACATACACACACATATATACATATATACATATATACACACACACACACACACACACCACACATATATACACACACACCACACATATATACACACACGCACACACTGCAGCCCGTTTTTCTCACACACACACACACACACACACACACACACACACACACACACACACACACACACACCACACACACACACACACACACACACACACACCCTGCAGCCCGTTTTTCACACACACACACACACACACACACACACACACACACACACACACACACACACACACACACACACACACACACACACACACACACACACACACACACCACACAGCACACACACCACACACACACCCTGCAGCTGTTTTTCACACACACCCTGCATCCCGTTTTTCACACACACACACACACACACACACACACACACACACACACACACACACACACACACACACACACACACACACACACACACACACACACCTTGGTGCTGTCTGGTGGCTCCCCGCTCCTCTGCTTCCCCTCAGAGGTTTTTTTTTTTTTTTTTTAAATGAGCTAGCAGCCCTTGTTTCCCGCTGCTGGCGGCCCTGATCGCGGCGCCCTCTAGCCAAGCCACAGGGCGCCGCGGCGCACAGTTTGGGAAACACTGCTGTACCTGATTCGGCAGTCTGTGGTAGCAGACGTGAAGGTTTTGATAGCTGTGAAGCGTGGCCCCAGAGCAGGTTGAGGATTAGAGGATTAGGTGTTGCAAAAGCAAAGCGTGAGGGGTGGGACAGTGTGGAAGTATTAGGGCATTGGTGTTGGACGCAGGCCAATGAGAGGTGTGCGGGGGCGGGCATTGGACGCAGGCCAATGAGAGTCAGTGAGGGGTGGGACGCAGGCCAATGAGAGGTGTGCGGGGGCGGGCATTGGACGCAAGCCAATGAGAGTCAGTGAGGGGCGGGACGCAGGCCAATGAGAGGTGTGCGGGGGCGGGCATTGGACGCAGGCCAATGAGAGTCAGTGAGGGGTGGGACGCAGGCCAATGAGAGGTGTGCGGGGCGGGCATTGGACGCAGGCCAATGAGAGTCAGTGAGGGGTGGGACGCAGGCCAATGAGAGGTGTGCGGGGGCGGGCATTGGACGCAGGCCAATGAGAGTCAGTGAGGGGTGGGACAGTGTGGCATTGGTGTTGGACGTAGGCCAATGAGAGGTGTGCGGGGGCGGGCATGGCCTGAGCAGGAGTGACAGGCCCAAGGTCCAATGCGATTGACCCTTGGGACGCAGACATACAGTGATTTCACAAATATATAGTAGATGTATGTGCACCTTCACTGATTTTGGCGCTTTGATTGTGACGAACGCGATTACTTTTGGTATAAAAATAGTATGGGGGGGGGGGGAAGTAAAAATATATACTGTATATCTTTTTAATGGAAATTCAAACTTTTGTGCAAAAGTTTATGGGTCTTTCATTGTTTGCCTGGGATATTCGAACACATTTTGAAATTGGCACGGTTCGGGTTTCGAACCCGCGATCCTGCCCATCCTTAATAAAAAATGGCCCCAATTTGACTATTTTTTTTAAAAACGATTTTATCACCGATATTAACTCCTTCATTGCAAGCGGGGTCACTCACACACATCATGTGGAATATTGATGTGACACAATTTGCTTAGGACGCTTCGGATCAGATTAACATATTTATTATTTTTATTTATTATTATTTATTATTATTCCTTCCTAGTACACCTTTTATTTTATTCTGTTGGAAGCGTTTTCCATTTCTATAGCAAATGTTTAAGTTTTGGTAAAAAAAAAATAACCAGCAGCTAAAAAAAATAAATTTCTCAAGTTCTAAAGCGGAAAATAGAATTCCCCATCTCTCTTTTTTCCCCTAATTTTTTTGCATATCTTTCTACACTGTACGCAGGTTTGGATGTGTAATTCAATATGTGCAATTGCCAGGTATAAATACTTCCCGCACCTGGGCTCTGTAGAACAAAATGAAAAAGCATCCCTCGCAGCAAAGCTGCTGATTAAATAGACAAGAAATGGTATTCGGTTTGAGAATAACAGCTGCACTGTAATTGGCTCTCTGTTTTTCTCTGCAAATTAATGTTGATATAATTAAAATAACTACTTAAAGGGCACACGAGTATTACATAAAATTCTGGAAAATACAGATTGTTGCTGTCGTTATGGCTGTGTTATTTGGTAGTAAACTGGAAACTTTTGCATTTAAAACCTGGAACTGCTCATACGCAACACCAAGATTAAAGTGAGCGCCATGTGGCCGTGAAACGCGTTGGACTCTTTTTGTGCCTTGTTTTAATGGCTAAACGAGGGTTGTTTTAATGGATGCTGAGAGGGTCAGCGAGTATCTTGCTCAGTGGGCACATTCATAATAGGCGCTTTCACATTATGAACGGAGGCCGGGACATTTAAAGATGTCAGCAGCGAAGAATTGTGAAGAAGTGGCTGCGTATCCATCGGAGAGTTTTCCTGGTGGTGACTTGCAATGCGATTGGCGCCGGCGGTGACTTGTGGTGTGGCGCCAGCGGTGACTTGAGATACAGGGGAGGGGGTGCCGGTGGTGATTTGCGATGCGGTGGGGGGCCAGCAGTGACTTGCGGTGCGGGGAGGGGGGTGCCGGTGGTGATTTGTGATGCAGTGGGGCGCCAGCAGTGACTTGCAATGTGGTTGGCACCGGCGGTGACTTGTGGTGGGGCGCCAGCAGTGACTTGCGATGCAGGAGGGTGGGGTGCCGGTGGTGATTTGCGATGCAGTGGGGCACCAGCAGTGACTTGCAACGCGGTGGGGCACCGGCGGTGACTTGCGGTGGGTGGTTTGGTGTCAGCTTTGGCCAAACGTTCTAGACAGGGAGGGTGGCCTCTCCTTCATTGCTAGTCCTATAAGCTTTGTGCATGGGCCATCTACATATCCATATTTAAGGTACAACTTTTCAAATACAGCGGCTATTAAGAGAAAGCTGCTCTGAACTTCAGAACGGTCAGTGCTCTATTAGTGTCATTATACATTGTTTATTTTTGAATACCTTCTCCCTTTACACTGTAGAGCACCAATAACTATGTTTAGGACTAGTTTAACAGCTCATCACAGTTTTGTCTCAAAATCCCAACCCACAAATATTTATATACAGTATTTGTTTAAATTGGAGAAACGCTAGGAAAATTACCTCAAGAATACTACGATAAACAAGGACGCCCCAATGCAGATCCAATATGACAAATGATTTAGTACATTACTATATATTTTTCTTCTCATAAATATGGGTAATTTATTTCGATCCTTTGGCCAAAACACGTTAATACCCATGGCCTCTACACATTAATTTTAATAGTACCAGCAGGGTCACTACAGGTAAAAATGATAACGAGGACTATTATTCTGGAAATAGGGCATAATTGAATATTAGAACTGGTTTTAGGTAATGATGTCTATTGTCATATAACATTGCTCAGTGCCATACAAAGGAGAAGAATATATACAAATGAGAATGAGCCAAATCCCAATAGATAATAAATATGTTGAGTTTAATTATTCGGCATTTAATTGTGGGGTTATGTTTATCAAAAAGAGAAAGTAATCCCTCTAAAGAAAAATGGGGGGAAAAGCCCCATCTGTTTGTACACAGACTTCAGGTAGTAATTGACTACATTTAAAAAAAAAAAAAACATTTTGTAGAAATAAAGATGTGATTTTTTGAATCAATCGTGAATACTGATCACTCAAGGGGATATTCTGTGTTATACTCAAACTTAGGAGCCTGTTATACGTATTGTATTTTCTCGCTTGCTCCATTTTCTCGACACCTACTAACTCCTAGACCGTAAACAATCTGCCTTCTGCACTGCTCATTCCACTGAAACAGCTCTCAGTAAAATAACTAATGACCACCATGCTGCCAGAGGTCATTACACTCTGCTCATATTACTTGACCTCTCTGAAGTGTTTGATACTGTGGACCACCCTCTTCTCCTTCACTTTCTCCATACTCTTAATTCGTAACAAAGCTTTATCCTGGATCTCCTCTTACCTCTCCCATCATACTTTCAGTGTCTCTTCTGCTAACACCTCCTCCTCCTCTATTGATCTCTCTGTGGGGGTACCCCAGGGCTCTGTCCTGGGACCTCTTCTCTTTTGTCTTTAAACACTTTCTGTAGGTGACCTA
The DNA here is from genome assembly GCF_040206685.1 of Ascaphus truei. Taxonomy (NCBI): domain Eukaryota; kingdom Metazoa; phylum Chordata; class Amphibia; order Anura; family Ascaphidae; genus Ascaphus; species Ascaphus truei. Next base: position 96,829 of record NW_027454123.1, on the reverse strand, counting down.
ATTACATCTCTTGAGTTCAACTATCACCTCTATGTTGATGACATACAAATTTACTTTTCTACCCTTAACCTTACACCTGCTGTACAGACTAAAATTTATGAATGTCTCTCTGCTATATCATCCTGGATGGCCCTTCACCGACTTAAACTCAACATGGCAAAAACAGAGCTCCTCATACTTCCTCCCAAACCTGGCCCTACTACCTCCTTCCACATTACTGTTGGAAGTACTATCATTCACCCAGTAGCCAAAGCACGCTGCCTAGGGGTCACACCCAACTCGTCTCTCACATTCTCCTCTCACATTCAAAACGTCTCTAAAACCTGTCGCTTTTTTCTCTGCAATATTACAAAGATATTCCCTTTCCTCTGTTGCTCGACTGCTAAAACTCTGACTCAGGCCCTCATTCTCTCCCGTCTTGATTACTGTAACCTCCTGCTGTCCAGCTTTCCTGCCTCTCACCTGTCTCCCCTACAATCTATCCTAAATGCTGCTGCCAGAATTACTCTACTCTTTCTTAAATCTGTCTCAGCGTCTCCCCTGCTGAAATCCCTCTCCTGGCTTCCGATCAAATCCCGTATCACTTACTCAATTCTCCTCCTCATTTTTAAAGCTTTACACTCTTCTGCCCCTCCTTACATCTCAGCCCTAATATATCGCTATGCACCATCCCGACTCTTGCGTTCTTCTCAAGGATGTGTTCTCACTACCCCTTTTGTATATAAAGCCCTCTCCCGCCTTAAACCTTTCTCATTGACTGTCCCTCACCTCTAGAATTCCATTCTTCTCAATATCCGACAAGCATCCTCTCTATCCTCCTTTAAGACCCAACTCAAAACACACCTGCTTAAGGAAGCAGATGAGTAAATCTATGGGTGATAGATTTACACCGTATACATAACCCTTGGCCCCTTGCAGACACACTTACCAAGAATGACCTCCTACTGTCTCTGTATGTCCTTCCTACCACCCAATTAGGTGGTAAGCTCTTCGGAGCAGGGACTCCCTTTCAAAAATGTTACTATGTCTGAATCACTTCTCCCCTTTGTGTTATTTATATTATTTGTTATCTATAGGATTGTCACGTGTATTACTGCTGTGAAGCGCTGTGTACATTAATGGCGATATATAAATAAAATAGAAAGGACACATTATGGAGACTTCAATCCCTGATGGCATCAATCTGGGAGGAGACACTAATTTATAAACACTGCCCCAAGTCTGGAATACATGCAGCATCATAAGGGCAAAACGAAGTGTTACGGAGGAGGAGCAACACATGAAGGGGAGGCTCTAGTCACTGGTGACGTCAATCAGATTACAAGCACCGCCCCATGTCTGGAAGGAGGGAAGAATATTCATGCATCATAGGAAGGGCATGGCAAAACATCAAGGAGGCGGGACTACGCTGGACTAGGAACGTGATGACATCACGAGCATCACGGCACCAATAGGATTGAGGACGCACAATGATGTCATCACGGAGATCATGAGACTGACTGGGAGAGAAGGATCAACGAATGAGTAGGAGGAACTGCCCATGCATCAATGGACAGTGACGGACTATAATTGAAGGAAGGCTATCAGAGACAATTAAAGACATGTGGTGGGGTCTATTTAAGGAACTTTTTAATGCTGTTTGTTCACTATGCCATTTGCATTTGAGAAAGGCCCTTGAGGCCGAAACGTCATACATCTTTGGCTCACAAATAAATTTTCGAAGCAGAAATCCGCAGTGCCCAGGTTTTTTCCTTTCTATTAGATATTGGAGTACCTCACAGAGATTCCGGAACCAGGAGCACCGGTATTTATATTTCTTTTGCTTTTTGGGGAGTGCAGCATTACTCTACAAATTTGCTATATAAATAAAGACATACATACATACATACATACATACATACATACATACATACATACATACATAAATAATATACCTAGTTCGCCTCAACTGACATGCAATTAAGGTGGTACCCATCATGGACGTGCACTCTTTCTAACACGCTCCTCTTTTGAAAAATGTTGTCAATTTCTAATTTAGGTCACTACCTGTGTGCGTACAATTGGGGATTCGTTCCCCTCTGTCTTTAGAGGGATAACTTTCTGTTTTTGACATACATAGTTGTTTTCCCCTGGTGCACCTACTGTACCTACAAACAAATAAAAGTTGAGCGGGCTTCAATTGCTGTGTTTGTTTTTAAATTGTGGGCTTATCTTCGCACGATGAACAGACCAGAGGCAAAGACATATGGTGTCACACCTACTCTGTCATAAGGCACTTTTAAGAGTTATCATTTAGTGTAGAAATGTACAAATTAAATACACCTAGAATATATCAAATAAATATATAGTTAGACTACTTTCTCTGTTTAATATTCAGGATTCATTAATCTCATATGCACATTGCTTTTGGTTTATCTGCGAGGGACTAAGGCACATAGATTTATGATCCAAACAAACAAGGAGTGCATAGAAGGACTTTAAATGATTATTTAAGATTTAAAAAATCTATTGCATTTTATTTCTGCGCAGGTGGAGTCGGTATTGAATCATTCACTTTTTTTCCTCATAAATAATTTCACACAACATCTGACCAGCGTGAACTGCAATAAAAAAAGATATCTTTTTGGAATCAAGTAGCATTAATCAGCACTATTAATTAATCGGCACAATTTCTTACAGTTTTTATTTCTAATTATTAAGCAATTGTTACAATGTTCTAAAATAACTTATGATTATACAGAGTTTGCAAACGGTTTCACTTCGGTAATGCATTTTGTTTACATATTGTTGCCCGGGACATCCTTCTACAAGACAGACTAAAACAGGCACGGAAATCCGTGGGGTTATTTATTAGACTGCGATAGTGCCGGTCGGGATTCTATCGCAGGCTTAATGAAAACTTTATTCATGTGTTAATTATTAATGTCATGCCAATATTTCAACACACCCACATGGATTGAGTAATTAGCTGTAGTATTCAGCATAGTATCAGCCAACATGGGAGAGAAAAGAAACCCCACTTTGGTGCACACTAAATGAAGGAATAATATGTAGTAGGAATAATGGTGTTTATCTCAAAATATAACTTTTAATATGAATGTCTTCGAAACGATAAATCAGCATGACAAGTGTACTTATATCACCATATATTACACAGTACACATGTGTTGTTACCATCTCAAAAGTATCTCTGTCACAGATAGGCTGTATTACGTAGCATCCCATCATTTAGTGGAAAGAAGAGGTTAAATACCATGGTAGGTTGGAGAATGGTGTTAAACTCAAAACAATGTATTTATTTATTTTTATATAGAAAATAACTATTACTCTAGAGTAGACCCAGATTCGGAGAGCAGATAACAGGCAGATTGTTGCAGTAATGGCAACAGACTAGTTGTTTAAACAAAAGCTCCGACTAGATTGAAATGGTAATTATGTTTCCTCCGAGACATGGTAGCAGCAGATACAAATGTAGCTTCTCAGGTTTAACTGATCTGTATACTGGTCCCTATCGTGTGTGTGTGTGTGTGTGTATATATATATATATATATATATATATATATATATATATATATATATATATATATATATATATATATGTATATATGTATATGTATTTGTACTGTATATGTATGTAACATTGCTTCCCGGACCCGCTGGAAGATTTGTCCATTACTACGGTGTATGGTGCATATACCTGCTGCCAACAGGAGGGCGGAGTCATCCGTCAATGGTAGTGGGGACACAGGAACCGGCTTCTGGGGTTCATACCCCGCATATCTCCGTAGCAGTGCCACGCCTCCATCTGCCGTAGGCTCCAGGAACTGAAGGTGATCTCCCATGGTAGAACTTATTACCTCTCCCCCCAGTAAGGTCACGCACCAGGCAGGAGGTATATAACAGGAATGATTAATTCACTCTGTACAGCACAGTTACACGGCAGGCTTCTGCGAGATGCAGTACTCTCAGCTCACTGAAGGATGGTCCCTGGACCATCACTACAGGACAAGGGCACGCGCAGCCATCCTAGCTCTTCCCCACCTCCCTAGCGGAGGCAGAGGTATGATCCACACTCACTCTCCCCTGTAGGGAAGAGCACAAGGGAAGGCCCCAATCTCAGGCTCCCAGTTGTGTGACCTGACTTCCTCAGAGGGGAAGAACTACTAAATTTGGGGCGGTACTGCCCTTAAGTACAGCCAGGAGGAGGGCACCAGGTCTGGCCCAGGCCTGATGTCACCGCCACCAGATGTCACTCAAGTGCAGCTCCTCGGAGGTGAAAAACCCATAACAACTACAGGCAAGGCCTTCTTATACCAGGGCTTACTTCCAGGAGGGAAGCAAACTAGCCTGCTCAAGGATGTCTTCTTTCTACCCCCATTTTGTATCTAAAGCCCTCTCCCACCTTAAACCCTTCTCACTGACCACCCCACACCTCTGGAAGGCCCTTCCCCTCAATATCCGACTAGCACCATCTCTATCCACCTTTAAGACCCACCTCAAAACACACCTGCTAAGGAACCATATGAGTAGCTCCATGGCTGATAATTAATACCTCATACATGAACCATGGCCCCTTACAGATGCACTTTCCAGAATGCCCTCCTACTGTCTCTGTATGTTCTTACTACTAACAAATTAGAGTGTAAGCTCTTCAGAGCAGGGACTCCTTTTCCTATATGTTACTTTTATGACTGAAGCACTTCTCCCCTTTATGTGTTATTTATAATATTTGTTATTTATATAATTGTCACGTTTATTACTGCTGTGAAGCGCTATGTACACTAATGGCGCAATATAAATAATATAAATATATACAGACAGAGCGAGTGAGAGAAAAATATATAAAGAGGAGATAAGTGATGAGGGTCCCTATGAATAGCGCCCTGGTAATAACTAAATATGGGTTATTGACTCTCTATGAGACACTATAAGGAGTTAGTGTCAGTTCTTGAACTGGTGCTACCCAGTAATGGGCATAAACAGCATGCATATAAGGCTGTAATTAGTTGCTTTAAGGGAAGACCCATAAAAAAGTGAGAATAAAGATGAATGTACTCTTCAAAGCTCATTAATTTGGGTATTTGTCAACCTGATGCAGGGGATAATGCAGCCAGTAGTAGCCTGACTGTTAATAGTGAACGGATAGTGTGAGGTAAGGGCGCCACTGCGCATGACAAAACTTCACTAGGTCCCGGATGAAAATGCAAAAAACTTTATTGGCACAAGGCAAACACCAGGGCTACACCACGATGTCCCCCTCTACGCGTTTCACCCTTAGTAATAGGGCTTCGTCTTGGAGTGGGGAGGTATGGTGCTGTCTGAACATTTATCGTAAAAAAGCCCGCGAAAACGGGTAACAATAATAATTAACCGCTTCATGGAAAAATGCATATAGCACAATGCTATGAATGAGCATGGTAATATCATTCACAAAATAGCCTGTATATATACAGTACAAGGTAAATATATACTAACCACAAATGACTCAAAGTGATATTAAGTAAAGGCTAATCTATTGACATGAAGGTGCTTTAAAAAGATGCTTGCAACATTGAAATGAACAGCCTCCAAATCTTTATGATCCCTTATTTAAACCAGCAGTCTCTGATCCCTTAGTATGGGTAAAGCATAGCTTAATGTATGTAACCCAAACATTCAATTGGCACACAGTTAAGTTGAACTGCTATTCGGATCATCTTAAAGGTATAGGAGATTGGTGAAAGGGGGAATGGATGGGGGTGGGGGTGGGGAAGAAGAAAAAAGAAGAAAGACAAGTGGAGGAAGGGGGGAGGTGGGGGAAGAGGAGGGGGGGAGGGGGCACAGTGCATAACTAATGAAGTATCTAAATAGATAATTCTATACTCTAAAACGTAAAGAAAATAAGACATACGGTATATCTTAGAAACCTTATAAGACTATAAGATGCATCTGGTATTAGTTATAGAAAACAACGTAAATCCCATTCCAAATTCACTCCATTGGGTTGCCGGGTATTCAAGGCAAAAATCCAACGAGCCTCTCGTTGATACAAGATTTTCTTCCGATCTCCTCCTCGGGGGGGGGGGGTAAAGGGATATGTTCAATGGCTATACATTGTAATGAATTAACTGAACCCAATGGACAAGTGTTGAAAGGTATAGATACTGGATGCATCATATCGTGATTACGTATAAGTCTCAGGTGCTCCAAGATACGAATTTTGAGCACTCTACTTGTGAGACCAACGTATGGTTTTTTACATCCACATTGTAATACATACACTACAAGAGATGTCTGACAGGACATAAAGGATCGAATTATAAAAGTACGTGATTCGTCACAATTGGAAAAGTGTGTAGATTTTTTCATACATGAACAAATATTACAGTGCCCGCACTTGAATGAACCCTGTAATTTAGGGAATAGTGATAATCTATTTTTCTTACGAGTGTCAGGCCGTAGCATACTCGGTGACAAAAGATTGGCCAATGTAGCAGCTTTTCGGAAAACTATACGCGGACCAGTACATACCATTTTTTGTAGCAATGGGTCCATAGATAATGTGACCCAGTGTTTCTGGATAATTGCTTTAATGGCATACGCTTGCTCGCTGAAATTGGTGATGAAATAAGGTGTATCGGAGCTACTTTGGGACATATCTGGGTCAGATCTTTTCACGTTCATGTTAATTAACAGATCTCTTTCGGCGCCCAATGCTATTTCATAGGCCGTATCTAGATCGTGTTTGGTGTATCCTCTTGCCAGGAATCTGTCCCTCATCTCACCCGCCCTGTGTACAAAGGCATCAAGAGTAGAACAGTTCCGACGCAAGCGGAGGAACTGGCCCCTTGGAAAGCCTCTGACCAGAGGGCGGGAGTGACAGCTTCTAGCATGGAGTAAAGAGTTCCTTGCATTTTCCTTTCTAAAAATGTCTGATTGAATTTTGTTGTCAATGTCGATATAAAGATTGAGATCAAGGAATTGAATTTGATGTGTATCAAACACATGTGTAAACTTAAGATTCAATGTGTTGTCTGCCAAATAGATAAGAAACTCTTTTAGATCCTCCTCTCCACCACTCCAGATCAAAAGCAGTTCATCAATATAGCGCTTGTAGAACGCTATATGGTGCCTGTGGGGATTAGAATCTCCAAACACGTGGGACGCCTCCCACCAACCCATGAACAGGTTGGCATAGGAGGGGGCAAACGAAGTCCCCATAGCTGTCCCACGTGTTTGGAGATAAAACTGACGATCAAAGAGAAAATAGTTGTGGGTGAGTGAAAATCTAATGCTATCCAGTAAAAAACCAGTGTGTGCAGGAGAAAGAGGGGAGTGTTCGGTGAGAAAGAATTCCACAGCTGTGAGCCCATGGTCATGGTGAATAATATTGTAAAGAGAAGCTACATCTAGTGTGACCCAGATGTAGTGTGGGTGCCATGTGAAGGGTGCTAAAAGTGATAAAACATGCTTGGTGTCCAAAATATGAGAAGGTAAAGTGTGTACAAGTGGTTGTAAAAAGTGATTACTGTATTGTGAAAGTAGCTCCCCCAGAGAACCAATACTAGAAATGATCGGTCTACCGGGTGGTGAATGGAGTGTTTTGTGAATTTTGGGGAGGTGATGAAAAATGGGTGTGATGGGATCTGGAGTGGTGAGGAAGTCTCGCTCAGAGGGAGTGAGAATCTGTAGAATCTCACCTTCATCCATAAGTTCAGCAAATTCTTTAAGAAATTGAGGGGTCGGATCACTGGCAAGAACTGCATATGCCTCATTGTCTCCAAGCTGCCGTTGAGCCTCTGACACATAGTAGTCTCTATCAAGGACCACCGTAGCACCCCCTTTGTCGGCTTTCCTAATACAAATGAGATCATTATCAGCAAGTGATCTTATAGCTGCCCTCTGGTCAACTGTGAGATTATCAACATGTGATCCACAAACATTAGATCTTATAGGTCCTACTCCCTTGGCAAGAAGTGATAGATCTCTTTCTACACCTTTTTGAAAGATGTCAATGTATTGCCCCTTCATATGGGAGGGGTAAAAAGTAGACTTCTTTTTAAAACCCGAATTAATACTCCCCAAAAAGGAATTTGGGTCATCTACTGTGTTATTTTCAGTAAGGAGATCTATCAAGTCTTGTTGGTGACAAAGATCTTGAAAGCCTAGGGGAGCAGAAGAAACAGGGTTAACATCAAATATTGGCAACATTTTATCATTAGTCCCAATCTTGGTGGAAAAACCATGGGCTCACAGCTGTGGAATTCTTTCTCACCGAACACTCCCCTCTTTCTCCTGCACACTCTGTTTTCTTACTGGATAGCATTAGATTTTCACTCACCCACAACTATTTTCTCTTTGATCGTCAGTTTTATCTCCAAACACGTGGGACAGCTATGGGGACTTCGTTTGCCCCCTCCTATGCCAACCTGTTCATGGGTTGGTGGGAGGCGTCCCACGTGTTTGGAGATTCTAATCCCCACAGGCATCATATAGCGTTCTACAAGCGCTGTATTGATGACCTGCTTTTGATCTGGAGTGGTGGAGAGGAGGATCTAAAAGAGTTTCTTATCTATTTGGCAGACAACACATTGAATCTTAAGGTTTACACATGTGTTTGATACACATCAAATTCAATTCCTTGATCTCAATCTTTATATCGACATTGACAACAAAATTCAATCAGACATTTTTAGAAAAGAAAATGCAAGGAACTCTTTACTCCATGCTAGTAGCTGTCACTCCCGCCCTCTGGTCAGAGGCATTCCAAGGGGCCAGTTCCTCTGCTTGCGTCGGAACTGTTCTACTCTTGATGCCTTTGTACACAGGGCAGGTGAGATGAGGGACAGATTCCTGGCAAGAGGATACGCCAAACACGATCTAGATACGGCCTATGAAATAGGATTGGGCGCCGAAAGAGATCTGTTAATTAACATGAACGTGAAAAGATCTGACCCAGATATGTCCCAAAGTAGCTCCGATACACCTTATTTCATCACCAATTTCAGCGAGCAAGCGAATTCCATTAAAGCAATTATCCAGAAACACTGGTTCACATTATCTATGGACCCATTGCTATAAAAAAAAATGGTATGTACTGGTCCGCGTATACTGTAGTTTTCCGAAAAGCTGCTACATTGGGCAATCTTTTGTCACCGAGTATGCTACGGCCTGACACTCGTACGAAAAATAGATTATCACTATTCCCTAAATTACAGGGTTCATTCAAGTGCGGGCACTGTAATATTTGTTCATGTATGAAAAAATCTACACACTTTTCCAATTGTGACGAATCACGTACTTTTATAATTCGATCCTTTATGTCCTGTCAGACATCTCTTGTAGTGTATGTATTACAATGTGGATGTAAAAAAGAATACGTTGGTCTCACAAGTAGAGTGCTCAAGATTCGTATCTTGGAGCACCTGAGACTTATACGTAATCACGATATGATGCATCCAGTATCTATACATTTCAACACTTGTCCATTGGGTTCAGTTAATTCATTACAATGTATAGCCATTGAACATATACCTTTACCTCCCCGAGGAGGAGATCGGAAGAAAATCTTGTATCAACGAGAGGCTCATTGGATTTTTGCCTTGAATACCCTGCAACCCAATGGAGTGAATTTGGAATGGGATTTACGTTGTTTTCTATAACTAATACTAGATGCATCTTATAGTCCTATAATGTTTCTAAGATATACCGTATGTCTTATTTTCTTTACGTTTTAGAGTATAGAATTATCTATTTAGATACTTCATTAGTTATGCACTGTGCCCCCTCCCCCCCTCCTCTTCCCCCACCTCCCCCCTTCCTCCACTTGTCTTTCTTCTTTTTTCTTCTTCCCCACCCCCACCCCCATCCATTCCCCCTTTCACCAATCTCCTATACCTTTAAGATGATCCGAATAGCAGTTCAACTTAACTGTGTGCCATTTGAATGTTTGGGTTACATACATTAAGCTATGCTTTACCCATACTAAGGGATCAGAGACTGCAGGTTTAAATAAGGGATCATAAAGATTAGGAGGCTGTTCATTTCAATGTTGCAAGCATCTTTTTAAAGCACCTTCATGTCAATAGATTAGCCTTTACTTAATATCACTTTGAGTCATTTGTGGTTAGTATATATTTACCTTGTATATATACAGGCTATTTTGTGAATGATATTACCATGCTCATTCATAGCATTGTGCTATATGCATTTTTCCATGACGGGGTTAATTATTATTGTTACCCGTTTTCGCGGGCTTTTTTACTATAAATGTTCAGGCAGCACCACATCTCCCCACTCCAAGACGAAGCTCTATTCCTAAGGGTGAAACGCGTAGAGGGGGAGATCGTGGTGTAGCCCTGGTGTTTGCCTTGTGCCAATAAAGTTTTTTGCATTTTCATCCGGGACCTAGTGAATTTTTGTCATTCACAGTGGCACCCTTACCTCACACTATCCGTTCACATCCATTGAAGGCAGCACACGGACGCTGGAAGGCAGAGGTTAGCAGGACCCAGACTGGAGTGGAGATAAAGGTAAGAGTTTACTTTACTACCACTCATATCACTCCGGTCACTCTAGGGTTGTTCACAGCTTCCTCATACCCAGCCAACATGACCCATTGACACCGTGGGGTGCATTGCTGTACAGCTGAAGCACAGGACAGGTTTCTCTTTTGACTGTTAATAGTGGCTGGTTTTCCTCCTATATCTTGGGAAAAATACCCCTAGAGCTAAATAAAATGTCATCTTCATAAAAGTTTATAAGCGAAGAAATTACCTTTTAAGCTACTCACTGTGTGGTCTCGCCTCTGTAGCGTGCGTCCGGCTGTATGGTGCAGAAGAGGAATCCAGAGTAGGATAAAACAGAGCACAGCAGGCAAAAAACAGGGTGCTAAGCACAAACCAAATGGGTTAGCAACAATTTATTGTAAATAGGGTGACAGCATGGGGGGCGACACTCCCCGCCCTCCATGCTGTCACCCTATAAAGTCCCCCAGCTCAATAAATTGTTATTGACCCATTTGGTTTGTGCTTAGCCCCCATTTTTTGCCTACTGTGCTCCACTTTTCCTACCCTGGACTCCTCCATTGCTAGCAAACTAGCAAAAAAGGCCAACATTCGACTGATTCACACACTTCTAGATACAAGAAACATACAGACTGTAAGCTCTTCGGGGCAGGGGCTCCTTTTCTTAATGTTACTTTTATGTTGAAGCGCTTATTCCAATTACGTGACATGTATTACTGCTGTAAAGTGCTGTGTATATTCATGGCGCTATATAAATAAAGATATACACACATACAGTACAGTATACAATAACACAGGCTCATTACAGTATTTTAATTTTTTAAAAAGTGAATTACATTTCATACAGATCACCCCACAAAACACTCATGGAACAGTATCTGACTTTTTGTTTTTTTGTACTCCAGAGATTCTAAGAAAAAAAGCTGCATGTTATTTCTTGTTTTTGAACGACCAACATATATTTTCTTTCCATCTATAAAGTGGGCCAATAGCACAACCTATAAGTGCAGATGAGCTAGAAATACAGCGAATTCTTGCAAAATGCATGCAGATATTTTAAGCAAAGGATGAGACTTCAAAGTAGCAATTCCATTTCTGTCGTCAGACAAATCTGTGTTACTTCCTAGGCTTGTTAGCAGTTTAAATTTCCCAAGACGACACAGAGTCTCAGTACATTTCTTGCCAATTTTCAAGCTTCCTTTCATCCTAAGTCTAATGGACCAATGACAGTGGAGCTTACATCCTTAACTCCCATACAAGCCTAAGGGACTTCTTCTCTGCAGAGTTCAATCTCTGGTAAACGCTCACTGCACACATTGCTTTTACTTCTGTCCTCATTTGGGATTTAAAATGATGCAATTAGATCCACATAGAAGGGTTTCACATGATATTTTATTCATAAAGAGTATATCAATAAATTTATGTGAAAAACATCAATTCCCAAAGACCTTAATGACTTCTGGTGGCAAAAGATAATGTTGCTGGAACTACCTTAGCAAAACCTGTGCAGGTGAATTCTAACAGTCCTTTGCAGAAACTGTTATTGTGTGCGATTTCTATTAGCTTCTATAAAGTATATATGAAGAAAGGCCAGTGGTTATGATAAGTGGATGGTTAGTTCGAGTAACATTTAGCTTGCTTTGTTTATATATAGGTGCATTTCTATTACATTTGATGAGTGTATACTTACAAGAGTGAAATTCTGGGACTTGATGTCTAATCCCAAATGGGATATTGGCCTTTTATGTGTAAAAAAAAAAAGAAGAAGGAAATTCAACAAGCGTTCAGTGATTGCAGTGCCTGGTTATAAAGGTTTGTGCACTAAACCAAACGGATCATATGAAACAACTAATGAGGAGGAAATCTATCTCCTGCTAATTGAGCTGCTGATAATTAAAACGGTAACAAAAAGTCGTTGCTTTTGATTGTAATGGATCTGCCAATTTAAGAAGAGTTATGAAGCATGCATGATATTGCATATTAACTCAGGCTGGGTGCACTTGTTAAATCTAATTCCACCATATTTACTTTTTGTTTTTAGCATGAACAAAGAAGAACTGTATATATCTACACTCCTTTTGCCTCACAACACATATTTATAACATAGAGGTGTGATTCACACTATTGCTCATCATGTTATATTATCACACTGTGCAGGCACTACCAGTGCATCCTATGTAGGGTCGCTACAATTACGTTTTTATAATACGGGGTGCCGAAGTCCCGTATTAAAGTGTGATGTCATAATGAGTGATGAATGAGTCATACATACTTCGCGCTGAATGGTATCTCTGGCATGACCGGGGTATTCGTTGGTTTTTATCATCTCTGCAATTGTCGGGACAGAGAAACACACGTGTTAAACTTACGAGTTGTTGTGGGAGAAAAAATAATCTTTATAGGGGTGGGGGTCAAGTATTATGAGAAGACCAGGCAGTGCCCCAACTTTATTATTTGAATAATTTAGTAAGGCGACATCTATCGGAAAAGGGAACTATTCCACTCGGGTAGAAATCTATTACGTGTTTAGGACAGATTTAATTACAGTCATTTTAACTGCAGACATTAGCGTCAAGGCGCTAAAATACAGGACAATGACCTTTCCGGGACAACGGGACTAGTCAATGAAATAAGGGGACAATACTATATACAGACATACCCCGGTTTAAGGACACTCACTTTAAGTACACTCGCGAGTAAGGACATATCGCCCAATAGGCAAACGGCAGCTCGCGCATGCACCTGTCAGCACGTCCTGAACAGTAATACCGGCTCCCTACCTGTACCGAAGCTGTGCACAAGCAGGGAGACTACAGTATAGAGCCTGTTACAAATGTGTTATTTACACCAGTTGTGCACGTATATGACGATTACAGTACATGCATCGATAAGTGAAAAAAAGGTAGTGCTTCACTTTAAGTACATTTTCACATTACATACATGCTCCGGTCCCATTGCGTACGTTAATGTGGGGTATGCCTGTATAGTATTATAGTATATATACGGGATGTCTGGCGACCCTAATCCTATGTAACATTGGTATATGTTGTGAGATATTGTGAAGAGGCATATTTAACATGGAAATGAGAGAACACACCTCCCTGCGAAAAATTGTTAAATTAATTAAAGATAAAACGCCACATCACATCCATAAGAAAAAAAGAATTGCACTCTACTATGTGCTGGATTTTTGTTACACGAGAGGGATGTAATGCTTTTGGATTCTTAGCTGTTATACAAATATATATTGTTGGGTAACACAATCAATTCAGCCTCAAGCTTTCTTTTCTTTGGTGTAAAGTTCATAGAATTCCTATTATTATTAGAGCCCAATGTTCTGTTTTCTAAAATCTAAAACCATTTTGTTGCGTGTATGGCCCTTGAGATGACAGATGCCACAGTGTTAGCCTGCTCAGAGTGGGCATGAGTCATTTCAGAGACAGAAGCACATATAAAACTATACTTTATTAAAAGGTACCCACTCCTGAAAAGGTGACACCAATCTGCCATATAACAGGGACTTGAATTAGCTGACACCACCTGGGTGTTGGGGAGAATTTGCTCCAGACTGATCAGACCCTTTTGATTGCAGACAACACCTGTAGCATAGTCTGTATCTTTTGGCCTATCTCTCCTCCCTGTCATGTAAATCCTACTGTAGCAGTCTAGTCTATGACAGGTTAATTTATGGGCTTTTTGATGCCCCTCGTGCCCCTCTTATGACTGACAGAAGTGTGGTGGTGACTCATGGCCTGTGTAAGCTTATCTGGTGTAGGTATAGACCATGAGCCTGCCCCTTCTGGGAGGGAGTGGCAAATTTAGTCAGTCCTGCTCTTGAGGAGTAAGAGAGAAGTAGAGCTATAAGTCTCTTACATCGCGGGATGAACGTGCTCACCCCCAGACTTTGGGCTGGGGGAACATCTGAAAGGTGGTGTACTCCAAAGCAAGAAGCCTCAGACAACAATTGGTACCAAGCTTCCTGAAAGAACAAAAAACAAAGACCTGGTTAGAAAGAGGCTCTAAAGGCGTTTTACAAATGCATGAATTGCAAAGCCTGTCATTGTAATAAAACACAACCAAGCCACACCAAAGATTTCAAGTCAAATGTAACAGGGGAGAAATATGATATAAAATAAACAATATCCTGTAATAGCAAAGTGGTTGTGTATCTCCTATTAGGTGGCTGTGGAACCCAGTATGTGGGAAGAACTAAGAGGGCTTTAAAAGTTCGCAATAGCGAACATGTAAGGAACATAGAAAGAGGTGTAGAGACACATAGGGCCTCATTCAGAAAGCCTTGATAAGGCCCTTATCGAGCACTTATCGACCAAAATGGCTACTCGTATTAAGTAAGCCTCGATAAGTGCTCGATAATGGCCTGTATCGCCGCAAAATCTTATGATCAAAAGAAAATCGCCAATTGAGCGGCGATCAGCCGCTTTTCGACCATTTTCGGAAGGATCATAAACTCGCACGACTCTAGTACCCGCGAGTCGCATGTCGCCGCCTATCGCAGCCCTAAAAGGCGATCTTCTCCCCAAATCCAATTCACCTCCAAATTTAGGTAAATTGGTGGGGAGATGCCTCGATGAGCTGCGATGTGTCGGGACTTAGAAAAAATCAGGCCCTTTTCCTGCCTCGGATTGATGCCGGGGGTCTCGGGAGCTGATAGCCATTAATATAAGCACCGGAGCCCCCCGGCATGCATCTGATGCAGGAAAAATGCATTTACAGCAACTTCATTACCTTAGCGGCTAACCGCTAAGGCAATGAAGGGGTTTAACACCCATGTCAGGCTTACTGTGGCTAGCGAGGGTGGGTGAAAGGGGAATTTGGCCCTTAGTGTCTGTTTAGGCCTTGCGGGGGGGTTGCGGGGGGATTTAACCCCTTCATTATCTTAGCAGTTAATACCGTTAAGGTAATAAAGGGATTAACCCAACCTCTACCCACCCGCAAGGTCTAGACACCCATACTTAGGGCTAATACCCTCTTCACCCATCCGTGAGGCCTAAGCACCCACCCCGGACTGACTATACCCACCCTGTACCCATTGAGTAGTATAGTGGTACATCATACCCATTTAATAATAATATGGGCATGATAAGCCTCTATAGCACTCAATGGGCACCCTAATTACAATACATTAATACACAAGACACACAATAATAAAACATAACTGAACTCCAAAAAACCACACTTCACTAAATAAAAACAGTAGCCAGCAAATCCAATGAATACAAGCAATAACGACATCACCAATTAATTAATTAAACCATTAACCAATCAAAACAATTAATTCCTAAAACAACTCCAAATTATTTTATAAAGTAACCAATCCAACCACATTATTACTAAGCCAACTCAAAATTAATAGTAACACTAACCAATCAAACCAATTAATTACTACAATATTCATGAATTAATGTAAACATTAAAATACAAAGAAATAAATTCCAACAATATCTGAAATAACCATAAAACGCATTAGCTAACATAATACAACATTAACTAAAAACGAACACCAATCGCAAACATTGTTTTTCCATTAAGCAGGAAAAAAAACAAACAATGACATCCACATAAGAAACTGAAATTAAAAAAACCAACAGCAATACAAAGCCAGAATTGCCCCCCAAATATTGTCATAATAATGTATTAATCTGTACCCTAAAGTGGTACAGATTAATATATTATCAGTCAATGTGCCTCCCCCCAAAAAAACAAAAAACACATCCAATGAAAAAACCTGTAGAAAGAGACATTTACAAACATTCAATATATTACTTACCATTAGAAGCGGTGGCCCTCCGACTCCCGGGGTAGCAGGAAGCTCACGTACCTTGAAGGCCTCCAACAGCATCCGATGCCATCCGCCATGAAGATCCAGATCAGGACCCAAATCTTATTTTTTCTTTCTTTAATCACCTTCTTCTATCTTCATCTGTCACCATTTCTTGATCTTCTTTATCTTCTATCTTCATCTGTCAATCCAAAAAGCCACATGGTAAATCCCAACCGTTGTTGTCTCGTCGCCTTTTTGGGCTCAAATGAGGCGTCACGTCCTTAAATAGGGCTTGTGATGTCACATTTAGCCTCAAAATGGTTAACAGCCACCTGATTGGCTTTTAAAACCATGTTCCGACTTTAATTAATTGTTTTTAAATGACCTCACTTAAAGGGAATGATGCCAGCCAATCAGAATGGCTGTGCTTCATTTGCCTTTAAGATGACGCCACTAAATCCAAGATGGCCGGCGTCACATGGTATTTCAGCCAATCAGAGTGTGGAATTGGTTCCCACGATCTGATTGGCTGAAATACCATGTGACGCCGGCCATCTTGGATTTAGTGACGTCATTTTAAAGGCAAATGAGGCACTGATGATATACTAATCTGTACCACTTTAGGATATAGATTAATACATTATTATGAAAATATTTGGGGGGCATTTCTGGCTTGGTATTGCTGTTGGTTTTTTTTAATTTCAGTTTCTTATGTGGATGTCATTGTTTGTTTGTTTTCCTGCTTAATGGTAATACAATGTTTGCAATTGGTGTTCGTTAATGTTGTATTATGTTAGCTAATGCGTTTTATGGTTATTTCAGATATTGTTTGAATTTATTTCTTTGAATTTTTTTATTTTTTATTACTTAGATTTTTTTATTAATCATTTTTCAAAAGTGAGAGGGGTACAAAAAGAAAAAAGGAGGGGAACAATACAACGGTATAATATTGCAAATAGTCTGATTACACATTAAGAGGGGAGGAGAGTATGGGAAGGGGGGAAGGGGACAGCATTTGAAATCATGTAACATATTAAATCACAGGTTAAATACAACATAAATCATAAATTATAAATCATAAATCACTCTATTCAGAATAATCTAGTCTAAATATGTGGATATACCTGCATGTCTAAACCAAGGAGCCCATGTCTCTGAGAATTGTGTAGTGGAACCAGTTAGGTAGGCAGTGAGTTTTTCCATATAGACTATATGCCAAATTTTGTTATTGATTTGGTTCAAGGATGGGGGAGTCGGTTGTTTCCAGTTTTTGGCGTTGGTGCATCTAGTAGCATTTAGAATTTGGGAGATAACTTTAATTTCTTTTTTGTTACAATTGGCCATTGGCTTTCCCAATACTATATATATTGGGTCCTGGGGGACAGTGATGCCCAAAACCCTGTGTATTAAAGCAAACACTTCCCTCCATGTTTGCTCAACTTTTGGACATGACCAGAATATGTGCAGTATATTCCCCATTTCGCCACAACCACGCCAACATAAAGGAGAGACACCTGGGAGAAAAGAGTTCAACCTGGTAGGAGTCATATACCATCTAAATATTAGCTTGTGCTGCTGCGGCCAAGTTTATTCGAGCATTTGCCCGTTCTTGGCCGCAGCAGTATCCTGGCGCGCGCCGGAGGGTGACGGGCGCGCGCCGAAGCAGCGGAAGAGCGCCCTCCGATCAGGGTGCTCTCCCTACCGCTGCCGGGTCCGCCGGATCCCCCGGAACCCCCTGCCGCCGTCCCGCGATCGCGGGACACCAGGGCTCCCTCGGGGAGCCCTGGACGCACGTGCAGGGGGCGCAGGCTCCCGATGACGCGTGACCGCGCGTCGGTGACGCGTGACCGCGCGGCACGCAGAGGGGCAGCCACTAGCAAGCCGGGAAATCTCCCGGCTTGCGGTACCGGCCACACTTTAATAAAGTGTGTCGGTAGTGTAAATATTCTCCTTAATCACCACGCAGGAAGAATTTTTGGAGGCGGCTTCCCAAACATCTTTCCAAACATCAAGGTCCAAATTGGTATTTAACTCCTCCTCCCAGGACACCATATATTTATCAGGAGTTTGGCTATTTTTGACGGGAGTCAAACTATGGTATAGCCTGGAAGTAATGCCCTTCATAAGAGGCTGACGTACACACCAGTCTTCATATAACGTTAACACATGTGGTTGGTTTGGCTTGTAAATGGATTGGATATACTGTAGTGCCTAACTTGGAGAAATCTGAAAAATTCAGAGGAGGGAATGTCGTGGCTCGTTTGTAACGAGGTGAATGGAGGAACTTTACCTTTGATGAGAATATCATTAACTCTTAGGAGTCCTTTTTGGACCCAAAGGTTAGATTGTTGGTTATTAGTGTAAAAAGGGAGGGAGGGATCTGAAAACAGGGTTTGCATGAGGGATGGGGTACCAGTAAGATGGAACCTAACTTTAAGGGAGTCCCAAAGATTACATGCGAAAGATAGCACCGGGTTTGTGTAAACCGCAGCTGGTCTGGATCTTCTGTTAAGCCAGAAGAGATTCTTAATTTTGAATGGGGAGCAGATCAGTTCTTCTAGTTCGACCCATCTTTTTTCGGTTGGGTTTGAATGCCAACTAACTAGTTGCCCTAGTTGTGCCGCTCTATAGTACTTTTGTAGGTTTGGAAGGGCTAAGCCTCCTTCTAACTTAGATTTATAAAGGATATCTTTGCGGACTCTAGGACGTCTATTTTGCCATACAAATTTAAGAATTTTATTTTGAATATTATTTAGGTCCTTCTGACAAATCTTTACTGGGAGAGTTTGGAAGAGGTACAGTATTCTAGGTAAGATGTTCATTTTAATAGTGGCGATCCTTCCGAACCAAGAGAGAATGTATGGATTCCAGGTGGACAAGTTCTTTGCAACTTGGTCGAATAAAGGTTTAAAGTTTATTTTGTATAGGGATGAGTAATCTTTTGTTATTTGAACCCCTAAATATTTAATGTGGGTCTGATTCCACCTGAAGTCAAAATTAAGTTGAAGTAATTTTACCAAATCCTTGGGAAGGTTTAAGCCAAGAGCCATAGATTTAGAGTGGTTAATCTTTTATCCTGAAAGGGAGCCAAACTCAGATAGAGCTTGGAAAAGGTTGGGGAGTGAGATAAGAGGATTTGAGAGCGTCAGTAGTATGTCATCCGCATAGAGAGCTATCTTAAATTCCTTCTGTCCAACATTGATACCTGTGATATTGGGGTTCATTCTTATCGGGCAGGCTAATGGTTCTATTGCCAAAGCAAACAACGGGGGACAGTGGGCACCCCTGTCTGGTTCAGTTCGATATTGGGAAAGGGTCAGACAAGGAGTTATTCGTTTTTACTATGGCTGTCGGAGCCGAGTATAGCATGTTTATGCTGTTTAAGATTTTGGGAGTAAATCCCATTTGTGAGAGTGTGGCGTTCATAAACTGCCAATCAAGCCGATCAAAAGCTTTTCAGCATCTAGTGAAAGTAATAATGATGAGCGTGTGGTTTGTTTTGCTACATGTATTAAGTTCACCGTCCTCCTTGTGTTGTCAAGGGCTTGCATGCCCAAAACAAAGCCAACCTGGTCCGGATGGATCAATCGTGGAAGAATATTGTTTAATCTAGTGGCCAAGATTTTTGCGTATAATTTTAGATCTGTATTTAACAAAGATATAGGTCTGTAGCTAGAGGACATCATGGGATCTTTTCCATCTTTTGGGATTACGACTATGGTTGCTCGTAGCATATCTCTGGGCGGGGGGAGGCCTAAAAGACTCATTAAATACCTTGGTTAAGTGTGGGAGGAGTATTATGGAGAATTTTTTGTAGTAAAGGTTTGAAAATCCATCAGGACCAGGGGCCTTCCCATTTTTCAAAGATTTGATAGCCTCCAAGATTTCAGGGGGTTCTATATTTTTTTCAAGATTTATTATATCTTCTGGTTCCAGCGTGGGGAGCCGGCATTGAGTTAGAAAGTTTAAAAAAAAAATTCGCTTTTTTATTTTTAGCCGATTCTCCCACTGGGCCAGGCAGATTGTAAAGAGATGCATAATATTCCTTAAAAGCATCACTTATAACTTTGGGGCTATTTGATATCTTTCCATTCTTAGTATAAATATTATGGATCCTAGCTTTAACCTGCTTTTGTTTTAGCTTACGTGCCAGCATTTTATCTGCCTTATTACTTTTTTCGTAGTATTTCTGTTGGGTTCATCGTATAGCTCTCTCTGCGTTTGTCACTAACAAAAGATTTAATTGCCCTATAACTGAGATTATTTGTCTATAGTTTTTTCGGGAGGGGTTTGCTTTATGGATACTTTCTAGTTCTGGATAACTTTTGTGTTAATGTCACAATGTGTTCCGCTTTTTCCTTCTTTTTCCGAGAAGCCAGAGCAATCAGTTTACCTCTAAGCACAGATTTATGGGCCTCCCAAAGGGTAAAAGGGGAAACGTCCGGGGTGTTATTTATATCAAAATATTGGACCAGTTCCTCTTCCAATTGTTGGAGATTTTGTGGGTTCGACAATAATGATTCATTTAAAGACCACAACCTTGTTTTGTTTTTGGTTGTGAGGCCACCCAGTTTAGTTATAATTGTAGAGTGGTCTGACCAAGCAGAGGGGGCAATTGTTGCTGAGGAAATGTTATCGCTAACTTGTTGGTCAATTAAAATATAGTCTATACGTGAATAACTGTTATGGGGATGAGAGAAGAAGGAAAAATCTTTTTCCTTATTGTTCATTAATCTCCAGGAGTCTACTACCATCAGATCCTTGGTCATGGATACGAGACCACAAATTGAGGGAACTATCTTTTGTGGTGATGGAAGACTGGGAAATGTATCTAAATTTGGGTCCATGATTGCGTTGAAATCCCCTGCAAGAATTAGAAAAACTTTCTGGACAGAGTTTATTAAATTTGTGAGCTCCCGGAAAAGGGATTCTTGATTTTCGTTAGGGGCATATATGTTAGCTATTGTTAGATGGGTAGAGTCTAGTAATCCTGTAACAATTAAAATTCTCCCAGCAGGATCATTTTTAATTTTGTCTACTTTGAAGTTTAGATTTTTGTGGAAAAGTGTAGCCACCCCATTTTTTTTTGTATGGGATGAGTGATAGATTAGAGGGTAGTCGCTACTGTACAGCAGTGATTGATCCTTCTTTTTCAGATGCGTTTCTTTTAACAAAATGATATCTCCTGCTAGTCTTTTAGCCTCTGAAAGGGCTATTCATCTCTTACGGGGGGTATTGAGGCCCTTGGTGTTTTGGGAAATTATATTAATCGGCATAGTGGTGCTTTAAAGATCTATGATACAGGTGAACAGAGTGATGACTTATATATAACAGAACAAACAGTACCTTAACTATTGTAAATTGTCTGTATTGTGAACATACATCTTGAGAGATACACATATTAACTTTCTGCAGTAACAAATGCTTGTAGAGCTGGTGTGGGGAGAGGGTGGACAAGGTAGGGTGGGGTAAAAAGAGGACCCCGGTTTCCAAACTATGTTTGGGGGGAACAACCATTTCAGGTCCCGTGATGCAAGTGTATCGCAGTCATGGGATGCGCAAACCTGGGGCGGGGGCGGGCCGCAGCCCAACGGCTTAATGCCGCAGTGCTCCCTTGTTTGGGAGCCAAACCTTCAGAAATCAAAAGCAACACCCCGGAAAGTACGGGGTGGATTGTATGTGTAGTCTTACACATCCGGATACAGAAAAAGGAGGGGGAAATGAAACATTGTAACTATTTACATCACCTTATCTTTCCTTAATTTTCTCACATTTAGTAGATCAGACTGGCATCCAGTGCTCGGTCATCTCAAAATCTATATTTAGTCTATAGCGGAAGAGAGACACAAAAGGAACAGTGCAAAAATTATACTTAGAGTATTGAGGGAACAGATCTGGGGTAAATAACATAGAAAACCTGCGACCAGGACATACTTTTACCCAGGAAACGGTTTCGAAGTAGGCCCGGGGTGTCCAAACCCAGGCCCCAAGAGCCACCAGTGGGCCGCCCCCCTGCACAGGCGGCCCATCTAGCGACCCAGTCAAAGACAGAGCCACCGACCGAGCCGCCCGCACCGAAACAGGGACACCCCCAGAAGCCAGACCGCCGACGGCCCCCAAGGACCGAGGCCAAAAACCCCCAAATTGGGCCAACATTGTCAACTGCACAAAACATTCAACTTAGGTCAGGCTGTCTATCAGTGTCTAGGTGCTTTGAGACTTTCAGTCCATTTAGAAACACAGTCAATTTTGAAAAAAATAAACATTTCCAAAGCAACCATCTTGGTAGCCTGTATTTTAAAACTATAACCTTTCACAGTATGGGAAGTTATCTTCGGGAGATTCTTGATAACCAGATCACCTTGGTCTTTGAGAGTAGTTCAAGTTAGTAAATTGAAGCCAGGTGTCTCCACTCCTGTTCAAGAAAAAGAGCATATCTGGAGTAAACGACAAGTTCAACTATGCCTTATGTTCCGAACAACATTCTTTCAGTCTGTAGAATTAACTGGAAACTCAATGAGTGATCAGCTCCAAATTTCAAGCGGGCCGGTTCTGTTCTCTTCGTGGAGTTGGGGTCTTTACCCATGTTGGGCACTGTTGTTTAGGTGGGGGCTGAATTCGCTGGGAGGCCTCCATTTCCTCTGGTTCAAGGAGACCAATTGCTCTCAATTTCTCTTCGCCTTCTTCTGGAGAGAGAAATATATGTGTTTTTTTCTTGGTAGATAAATATTATCTTGCACGGAAAACACCAACGGTAGCGTATTTTGTTATTTCGCAGTGTGTTTGTGACCTGTGTGAACATTTTACGTTTGTTCAACGTGATTTGAGCCAAATCTGGGAAAATGAGAAGTTGAACGTTGTCTTGTTCTATCCTTGGAGTAGATCTAGCGGCTCTCAGTATCTCCTCTTTACTACGAGAGTAGTGTAGACGTGTAATCACATCTCGTGGATTTTTGGGTCCAGGCCTTTCGGTCTAGGCAGTCTATGTGCTCTGTCCATCTGGAGTTTGTCTTCCATCATTTCTGGTAACAAAGACCCGAAGAGCTGGATGAGATATGCGTCCAATTGAGCATTGTCCACTTCCTCCGGGACCCCCCTGATCCGCAGATTATTGCGTCTTGATCGGTTTTCCGTATCTTCCAATTTTTCGAAAATTGTTTTAACTTGTGTTTTTAATTCGTGGATTTCTTGGGCTTGGGTCTCCTGGGCAGAGGCGGTGGTGTCCACTTTCTCCTCCAAGTCCACGATACGGTCTCCTATAGACGCTATTTCCTCTCTGACACTATGACGGAAACTCTGCATCTCGGAGCAGAAGGAGCTTTTAATGTCTTGGACAAACAGCAGCATTTCTTTGCGAGTAAGCGGAGTATCTGTCTCTTCTTCGGAGTCAGGTTCTGGTTCTGCGTCTTCGCCAGCGATAGACGCTTCTTGGTCTTTAGTTCCTGTCTTTGTTTTTTTAAAGAAGAGTGCGGCCTCCCGTGGGTTTTTTTTTGGTGTTTTGGTAGGTGGCATATTTATTGTTATTGGTCGTTGGCATATAGTTGAAGCTGATATTGTTTGAGTGATATAAGTTTCGTTTTTTCTTTTTACATTGACATAAACCCCCTCATTCCTGAAGCACCATGATCATTCACATTTTTTTATTATTATAGGATTAGGGATGGGGAGAAAGTGTGTTGGAGAACAACTCAGAGCCCTGTTTTTCAATTTTTCAGTGGTTGCATATGTTTGTGTGTTCTGTGCCTTTAACTCTGGCCAACGGCGGCCATTTTGGAACACCTCTGAGTTGCAGGCTGGACCGCACGGGCACCTCTCCCTCTCTACCTCCTCGGAGCTCCCTCTTCCCCTCTATCCGCTCCCACCACTGCTCTGGGTCCCCTACTTTACCTTGCAAGACCCACGCCGATCTCCCCCTCGAGGGACTGCGCACCTCAGCCGGACACAAGTAGGCTTGATACCTCACACACCAGACGGCGCCATTTTGCGAGCCTCGGCGGGAAAGCGCCGCGTTTTCGGGAGAGGGGCTACTGGTGCTTGCGATTGGTGCCGGGATTGACCAGCCTCCGTGTCTGCGGCTGCAACAGGGCTGCCCCTACCTTTTGGCCGCTTGCCGTGGTCAGGATCGTCTCTTTAGATGAGCCGCGCGGTCCCGGCGGCCATCTTGGTTTCACCGGAGGGAGGGGAGCTGTGCACCATCAGCTCAGGTAAAGCTGTTTCTCCCCTTTTGAGTTAATATGTTGGACCAGGGTTTGAATTGATGTTTATTAAAATGTTTTTAAATATAAATCTCTTTCATAGTGTAGACCCCCTGCTTCGCAAGATACAGGCCCCTTTATGGGGTGCCAGTATCCCTCTGCATTGAAATGTCCCGCGTCACGTGACCGGGACATTTCCTTACATAGGAGATACCGGCACCCCATAAAGGTGCCTGTATCTCGGGAAGCAGGGGGTCTCCGGACATAAAACCAACGCGGTTCAGCTCCGGAGACCCCCTGCACCTCTACACTATGAAAGAAATTTATATTAAAATAAATAATTTTCGGGCGACATTTCCGCTGTGAGAGGCGGCTCTCTCAGAGCCGCTCTCTCTGCAGCAGAAATGAATCGCCAGTTTAGGCCTTTTCAGAGGCTCGATGCTCTCGCTGGCAGCAACTCTCCCATTTTGGGAATTTTGCTATCACAGGTAATCGAAGCTTTCTGAATACCGTGATAGCAACCCCCAAAAAAACGGCATTTTAAATGCCCTGGCGATAATTTTTATCAACCTTCTCTGAATGAGGCCCATAGTGTTTCAAAATATTATAAAGAAACACATCAATGTAAACCAGACAGATTATTTTTTTCTGGTATCGAACTGGTGACACCCAATTGGAGAGGGGGAGATTTCATTAAAAAAAATCTCACGACGCGAATCCTATTGGATTTACACCCTTAAAACTCTGACCACCCTGGGACATAACATCGAGTTCGATCTAGTCTCATTCCTTTAAATAAGTTCCGTATAAATTTGTGAAATCGGCCCCTATATACTGTAGATACCCTGCCACCTATCATGGGACACATCACGACCCAACTTGCTTCAAATATACTCCCAGAACTGTAAGCATTTGACGTGAATAGATTGACATAATTTAAAAAAATCCTTTCCATTTATGTCTTTATCTCTGCAAGAAATCCGTTGCTAGTTATCAACTACTTATTTCTGTCATAAGGATTAATCCCAATATGTATGGGCTAAAGGGAAAATTAATTTTCCTGTAAAATATTAATAACAACTTTCAGTTCTAGGTAAAAATTACTTACTTTTATCATAGCTAGCTGCCCCCAATTCCTATCCATATATTTCTATAATGTCTAATCCCTCAAGGATTTTTTCAGAAAATTCATTGAATAATTTATTGTCTACAAAATTATTCCTACCAATGGAGTATTATATGTATTTCATCCGTAGGAGAGCAATGCTAAGGTGTAGAGACACTGATTATTTAAACACTATCATCACTTTAGATGACACGTGTAGTATATCTTATACAGAATATATGACTTAAGATTCATGATTAAAACTATTACCGCACTAGTTATAAACAAAATATGGTGTCGAAAATATGTATCCCTTTATTTCCTATACGTTAAAAATGTTGTATTTCAATTACATAAGTACAGATACTGACAGTCCTATTAAGCAGAAACACAAAACATGTTCTTGCTGTACATATTTAACCCCTTCAATGTTAAGAAGAATGTCCATTACTATACAGTATGTGTTGCATATGCAACATATAGCCCAATTAAGCCGGAAAATGTTGACCAATAAATGCAAATCTTCATTTGCTAGCACTATATAAGGGTGCCAACCACAGCAGCAATTAATCCCCGAGGAAGCCTAAACCTGGTGAAACGCGTTGGGTGGGACCCCTATTGTCTACAAGAACCTATAGTGTGAACACCTATACACACCTCTTAACTGATTTTGGCTCCAAAATTGGAGCGGCGAGGAGGAGACGCTTGGTGAGTCTGTGTATCGGATTCGGATGTGGAAAACAACCAGGAGCTGAGCCTGCTGCAGATATTGTGTGGACCATTTGCACGAAGAAAAGAAGTCCCAAAGAGAACTACAATATACAGCTGCTGTGCAATATAGAGTGCCGGAAGAGGTAACTAACACTGCAAACGGACACGGAGGGTGGTAAGAATTCCATACAGGTGCAGTGAACAGACCTCAAGCCCAGCCGGGCAGTGAGTGACAACCGCACACACGCGAAACCGGAGCTCTGTAAGTAAGACTGTAACAACATTAACGGCACCATCACTTCTAGTCAGCATGTATTTTCTGCATAAACATCTGTATATATGAGAGATTATACACGAGAAATTATAAATAGCTCAGTGCAAAAACTGTCCACACATACAGATAAGCAAAGAGGAATCCGGCTCTAAAACAAGCAGCATATCCCAGCTTTAACAAGGAACAGGTAAAGCGTTTTCCAAACAGACCACCACTGCGTATATTATCAAGAGTATAACTACACTTTATCAGCATACACAATAATTTTCTACCCACAAGAGGGGATAAGATACATACTAACCAACTGTGATATATTGCCTCTGTATCAAGGAAATTTCAGAACATTTCATCAATAACCATTTGGTTACAGCATTTTGCTAGCAAAGTCTGGTTGTAGGATATACTGGTGTATGTCATTGGTATAGTGTGTACACATAACAAGGGTTGATTACGCTTAATCAAATTAGGGGTCCATATGCATAGTTAGATCCTTTAATAGGATCTTTTTTTAATTGTACATTTTACTATTTTTATTTTGTATTTTTAATAAACTGAACTTTTTAATGCATAACACTGCTGTGTTTGTGGGAAACGTGGTCACCATTAGAAGTACACCACCATCAGTATTATATTTATGTGCCAAAATGTATTTTTCCTTTTTTCTTTAGAACATCTGATTCAACCCACAGATGTCCTGTAAGATCAGGGGAAATCACCATCCAGAGGCCTGGGACCTCTGAGACTCTGCACCGCTGTGAGGAAGAACTGCAGTGAATGCCAGCCAATAAAGACCCTTGTTCATTATACTCCTGTCTGGGAGTTAGTCCCTGGGCAGGAGGGAGATGTGTGCAATAGTGGGGGCTGATCTCTGGACACCCTGGAGCCCGCTACGGCTGGAGGCGCTAAACACCAAGAGAAGAACTACAGAGAAAGAACCCGAGCCTGTCCTGATCTCCATACTAATGCAGATCCAACTCAGCTCTCCTGATCCTAACCGGTATCCACACCACACACAAGGTAGCAGAAGCTGTGTATCTCCCACTGGGGGTGGGGGAGGGAGGGGATAGTGCTACACACTCTTGAACAACCTCTTACTTTCAGCAGCAAAAGGCGACCATGCTCCCTACACTTCTGCCCCGCCTTACATCTCAGCCCTAATTTCTCGTTATGCACCACCCTGACTCTTGCGTTCTTCTCAAGGAGGTCTTTTTTCTACCCCCTTTGTATCTAAACCTTTCTCACTGACTGCCCCACACCTCTGGAATGCCCTTCCCCTCAGTACCCAACTAGCACCCTCTCTATCCACCTTTAAGAACCACCTTAAGACACACTTGCTTAAACAAGCATATGAATAGAACTGTGGATAATACTGGACACATGATATAAAGCTTAGCCCCCTGCAGACGCACTTACCAGAAATCCCTCCTACTGTCTCTGTACGTTCTCCCTACCTACCAATTAGACTGTAAGCTCCTCGTGGCAGAGACTCCTCTTCCTTAATGTTACTTTTATGTCTTAAGCACTTATTCCCATGACCTGTTATTTATATTATCTGTTATTTATTTGATTACCATGTGTATTACTACTGTGAAGCGCTATGTACATTAATGGCGCTATATAAATAGAGACATACAATACAATACTACAATCCACAGAGCAAATCCAAGGAAGAGCCTTGTGCTAAACACATAATTGACATCTTAGACGCCCCAATAGGTGACCACATGTTATTTTTGTTCCCTGTCAATGTTGACAACCTAAGACAGTCTAATGTTTTATGCACCATGATATAAGAAAATGTTATAATTCACTGTGGGATTGAAATGATTCAATGTTATCATTCTCTCATTTCCCGTAACCATGAGCTCTTCTGCGCTGATGGAGGAGACCTCCTGTGTCTCAGATTTCTTGGTACTGTAACATTTGATAAAGCGTGGGATACCACGGGAAACGCATCAGAGTGTTCTCTTTGGCTGTTACTATGCCCTAAAATAAATTTTTGCACCTAGGATATTTTGTGGTTTGCAGTTTGTGGTTTCCAATCTTCAGCAGCAGCAGCAGCAGCAGATGCACCGCCGTTTTCCCTGTACTCTCTTCAATTGTTCCTTGGTAGGAGCACGCAGGACAGGACCAGGATATCCCCAAGGTCAGCAGTGAGTAATCCATTTACTTCATTTATGTGATCAGTCCCACACACGGTTACCTAGACCACCACATAAGACTTACCTATATGGCTAGTGGCATAATCTATGGGAGTGTGTTTAACATTGGACTATCTGGAATCCTGAGTCTTATGAACTGTCCTATGCTATGAAGATGTTTATATTTTTATATCATGATCAAACATTGCCTACTCCTGGTTAGCATCACAAGTGGGAATTAACCCTCCCCTTCCCTTCCACATTGGTACTGTAACAACAAACAACGGCGGTTACTTCTCCAGTACATCAATTTTACCCAATTATAACATGTTAAGATATTTTTATTTTTATTTTAACTGAGATTCCTACCTGTTAGTGACATTGTAAATGAGAGAGTTCTCAAACACGGAGCCCAAGTTCAGATTCAATTTAAACTTCTTCATTTTCATTCTAACCACATCAACTTCCAAAGTCAGAGCCAAATACATGATTTCAAAGAATGTTACAATGAAAGTAATGCACAAAGAGGCGTCTTAATAGTCAATACTGTGCTTACAAAAGAAAGATTCATTATTTCATTAAAGGCAACTAATTATGAATTTGATTCAACAATTTTTTGCTGGTGTAAGGGCAGTTTTTTTGAGTTCCTAAAACCATCAATGAGGGAAAGCATCATAGCCTTTGTGTTAGCACTTTGAATATTTTAATCGCTGAGAAACCACAAACTGCTAAGAACTGTAATGAGAAAATATCTGACAGTGGAAATGTGGTTGAAAAAGAATATTCCAGTCACTTAGAATCTGTAATAAGTAACAGGAAACTTATTGATGTAGACTTTGCTGACCCTTTGGTCTTATTTGGTCCTGGTGTTTATGGTTTATAGAAACTGAGTAAATTGAATCAATAGAGTATTGGACGTGCATGCATGTGCAGTATTTCTTGAAGGTGCCTCTTTGTAAAGGGGCAATCACCTTCACACAATGATTATTTTATTATATTTGTATCTATATATTTTGTGGTCTTATTGAGCCAGAACAAAGCTGTCCTTTTGATTGACAGCTGTTCAGTGCAGCGAGTGAGCTCAATTAAACTACACGACCACCTGAATCTTCGCTGCCTCTGGATCATCTCTGGAACCATGCTGATATTTTCCAAATTAGGAATATCCTGATGTGTTTCAAAGTGACCAAAAAATGCAAGTCCAATAATCAACGATACTTTCAAATAAAATATCTCAATGTAAGGATTTTTTTAAATAAAGAAAAACAGCTGTGGACCCAGAATATACTATTTTACCAACGTATGTACTAAAGCAGGGGTACTCAACTTCAGTCCTCAAGACCCCCCAACAGGTCAGGTTTTCAGGATATCCCTGTTAAAGCACAGGTGGCGCAATCAGTTCCTTCTTCAACAGTCTTTGACTGAGCCACTGATTGAGCCACCTGTGCTGAAGCTGGGATATCCTTAAAACCTGACCTGTTGGGGGGTCTTGAGGACTGGAGTTGAGCACCGCTGCAGTAAAGAAAAATATATGGAAGAGGGAATGACATCTTGAATCTTCGAATGTAAGATCAGATTAACCAGACAGGGTTTATGTTAACCCTTTAGCTATCAGAGGGTTTCAACACAGAACATATTACTTTCAATGTAATTGAATCTCTCGATGAGAACCAATTACGTTAATTAGCAGTCATTAGGGCCAATTTCGGCAGAACATTCCTGTAGATGTCAATGGGGAGTTTGGGCTGAAAAACACCCCAAATTTTGGCATATATAAAATGTACCCCATAGTTATCATATCCTCAATATGAGACTGCCCCTTTAAGGTCTATTCACAGGTCAAAGTACATCATCAGCTCTACTGAGGCAATATAAGAGCAACGTAGATGGTTTACATAGCAGCATAGAATACTGGACATAGTGAATGTAACCCCTTCCGTGGAAGAGGGGCCTGTTATGCTTTCGCATTACAATAAAGGGTCTGAAGTTGGGCATGACAGGGCAGATTCCCTGTTTGATAGTTATGCAGGGAAAACCCATGTATAGCTTCGGAGTGCAGCGGGGATCTGGTTAATCTCAGCCGGAGAATAGGCCAGCACTCCGGGCTCTCTCTGATCCAGGGACGTGCCCACCCTGAATCTCTGCAGGACAACGCTGGACTAGAACTATTCATACCTCTCTGAGGGCACATCCCCGTCCAGGACTTTTTGTGTTGGTTTATGCTGAATGTACGCTCTTTGTGTCTCATGTTTTGAGACTGAATAAAAGCCTATGCTAAGACCACCCACGTGTCATCACAGCCTTACTGCCACATTTAGAAACACCCTTTAGATTTAAATGCATAGCAAAATCCCACCATACTTGGCTAAAGTTGAAGAGAGCTTGTTTTAGACACAATCACTGGATCTTTAATGGATTTACTGCCCGATACTCAGAGCACGACAAATTACGACAGCTTTGAGTCACCCTTAATTAATAAATACAGACGCTGGCCATAAGTAAAACCCTGCTTTCCATTGCAGAAAACATGCATTCCATAAAGTGGTGGAGATTTTGAAGTCAGAATGCAATTAATCATGGCAAGACCGGTCAATTTCCATTACTTCAATTAACCTCTTCCGTGCCCGGATGCTGAATTCCACGGCTTCTCTAAATGTAATAAGAACTAGTTGTATGTAACTGTAGAAACACAATGTGTATAAGTAATGTTGGCGTCTGTGTTCTTGTACTCCAGGTGAGGTGTGCATGAGATGTTTAAAACCACAGTCACTTTAAAACATTTGTTGGGGAAACCCAATTTTTGTTTTTAGCATTTCTCTTTTGATCTACTTGGATGTCGCAAATGAAGCATTAAGTCTCAAATCCACCATTCCTGTAGTTCTGTCAGAGGAAGCAGCAGTTTTTGGGTGGAACAAAATATACAGAGAGCTTATTATGTCATGACGATGTGATGGTGACATTTTGTTTCACTCGTGAATTTGTTTTACACAGGTTTTAAAGTCGTGTCAAAAAGTTTACACAGGGTTTTTTTCAAATGAGGAAAGTAGGAATTGGTTTAACAGGATTCGTACAACTTTCTTACATTTGACTAAGAAACAATAGGACAAAATAAAAATCTTGAGTTCTTGTCTCCTCCTGGGAGTTTAACAGTCATTTCCTAAACATCACTTTAAGTTCACATTTGAAAACATGTTAGTATTTTCGGCACACTTTGCATACAGATGTAGCAGGCGTTACTGCATATGTTTGCATGTTCAGTATCGTGTTAGCCATGCCACTTTCTCACCCAAGGCAAATTCAAACGCAATGGTGTCCGCTCTCCCGGGCATGCAGTGTGTGTCTCACTGCACTGAGTCAGCGGGAGCAATAGCAGCTGCTGCATCTGTACGTCTGTCTGGAAAATACCACTGAATACAATATCCTCACTGCGCTAATTACAATAACTATCTGACAGACACAAGAGACAGGCACATTTTTGGTGTGGATTTCGCTCTGCCTCGGATCGACCGGTTTCTTTGAGCCGTGGATTTTCGCAGTTCAGTCTCAAAGGCAAATCCGCCTTTTCCGAATATTTTTTTTCCTATCACTGACAATCCACGTGGCGGATTAAAAATCCGAGGAGGGGAGCGAGAGGGCAGATTTTTTAACAGGCTGAGTGCGGATTTCGGAAGCAGTATGGAGTCTGAGTGCAGAGTCTTAAAATCCACTGGATTGTATCCAATGGTGGCTATGGATTAATCCGCTTTGATTTTTTTAGTACCCAATCTGCAGATGGATTTTGGTAGGGGGGCCGGATTTGGTCTAAAAAACCCTGGAAATTCCGGGAAACAGATTTGGACTGGTTTGCTTATCTCTACAAACCACATAAATTTGTTACTGTACATGTTGTATAAAAAGAAATGTGCTTTAACCTGAGTACATCATCATAGCTCATTCACTAAGCCAACTTCCCGGAATATGTGTGGTACATTGATTACCACTCTTTGTAATCTAGCCCTGGGATGAAAAAGAAGACAAAATAGGTAGCATGATACAGTATCTTTTATTGGACCGACAATACTTTAAAGTGTACAAAGTTTCAGGATAAAGTAAAAGCCTTAGCCAAATGCTACAAGGTGAAACATTGACACTGACAAGGTGATGCATGGTTACAATTGAATGTTTTGGGAGTGAAATGTGTGAATTCTCTTGATATATCAATCATTATTGTAATTATTGCAAAATCAAATGATGGTGTCAATTTTACAGGCCTGGGGTTAAGGAGTTAAAAGGGGTTCATTTCTAACTCTGTAGATGCAATCTCCTCCATTCACTCTTTGTATTTGTATTCTGTATTGTGATAAAGAGACCACTTTGAGTTTCTAGGAGGTATGTATGTATGTATATCTTAATTTATATAGCGCCATTAATGTACATAGCGCTTCACAGCAGTAATACACGTGACAATCATATAAATAACAATAAATACAAATAATACGTAATGGAAAGGAGTGCTTCAGACATAAAAGTGAGACTTAGGAAAAGGAGTCCCTGTCCCGAAGAGCTAAATATCTAATTGGGTCTCCTTTGACTAGCCTGGAATCCATTAGGTGACTGAGAATTGCTAAAGATGATATAAATGGGGAAGCAGAGAGAAGGGGCCCTGCAAGTGTCTTTGTGGCCAGTAGAAGAAATGGGAGCCCTGATTAATAGAATGAGGATGTTCCTGTGACACTAGGGGGTCTCTTCTTTCATCTATCACCCATGCAGCCTGCCATCTCTTCCTCTGTAAATGGTGTTAACCTTCTGATTTAATACTGACTAACCTTAAAACTCACCCCACAAGTTAAGCATCCCAATAGCCTGCACTCATGGTTACTGTACCACACCCGCAGTCACTCCTACCACCCATTGTGGCCAAGCACTGCCATACAGCACTTATTCCCTCACCTGCTGTCTCTGTAAGTCTCCCACCATACCTCTTAGATTGTAAGCTCTTCGGGACAGGGATTTCCTTTCCTATGTCTGATTTTGCTGCGCTTATTGTATTATTATAATTCCCTGTACTTATTCTTTGGGAAGCGCTGAGTACACTTTTGGCGCTATAAAAATAAAGACATACAATACAATCTTTCAAAATGCAGGAAAAAAATCTAATTTCTCTGTATTTAATCGTGCGGCCCATTAGGAAGCCGCAAAGGATGATGTTGCAGCTTCCTATTGGCCCGCGTGATGTGGGAAATGTGAACCTTCGTGTCAGGAATGGAATGGGGGGAAGGGGGGAGGGAGGGTATAAAAAAAATTAGACAGGGGGGCAGATGCTGTACTGTAATTCCATGTGTTTCCCATTTCATAGTTACCATGTCATGGGCTTTTTGCTCATATTCTAGGGGAGATGGCATCATATTATTTATTTATTTTATAAAATGTTTTACCAGGAAGTAATTAATACATTGAGAGTTACCTCTCGGTTTCAAGCATGTCCTGGGCATAGAGTTAAAATGACAAATAATACATGGTTACAAATACAGTTACATAAGTGAGAAGGGAATACATTATATACAAGACATTGCATGCACAGTTAAAAAAAAAAGAAGAAATATATATATATATTGTGCTCCCCTGGAGGGCTGGACACAATCTGACCGGTCAAGGAGACTACTCCTCTTCCGTTGGTGACATCACAATCATGTGTTCGCTCCCTGCAACACTCAAAGGGTTACATTTCAAGGTTATTTTTTATGGTAAAGTCTCTTAGCATGGTAAACATTATCTACATGTAACAGCATGGCTCTGCTCAGCTCGAAACAGTGGGTATAATACATGCATGTTTATTTTATGAGGGAATTCCGTTTAAAAGCCATAAAACGCCGAATGAAAAATACTCCGTTCTTCAAAGAAAAAACCCTCCATTTAGATATATAAATAATCCCGAAGGTACACACAGTATATACTATATTAGCACTTACTAAAGAGGCTGCCGCAGTATTTCACCTTGAGCACTTTTCTCGTATCAAATTGCTGGGTGTCAAAAGATACATTTCAGTAATTTTCAGCTTTTTGTGGACAATGATTTCATTTCTTTTGCATTTAATGCAACGAAGCGGGCACTCTGTGTCAGCAGCGGGCACAATGATACATTGTAACATTTTGCTGATCACCGCTGCAGGTAAATCTCATCAACTGAATACTACAGTGTTTGTTGAATATATAGACCAAGGTTAAAGCCAAAACGCTACAAATAATTTGCTGTAATGGTTTTTTTTCCTTTGAGATATATATATATATGACAATGGGGAAAGACAGGGTTGCAGACCTGTCTAAGACATGCAAATGAACATACAGTAATATTTACAGTTGCTTTATATATATATATATATATATATATATATATATATATATATATATATATATATATATATATATATATATAAACATTCATTCATACATACAAAAATGCTTGTCAATAAACCTTCCATTTGTGGAACTATACTGAATGGCTTTTCCGATTGCTCGAGCATGCTGAATTTTTTTAGCAATAAAAGATGAATTTGCCCATATCGGGCAGCTTTAATCCACTGATTCATTTGTTATTTATGGTCATTGGGGAGCTACAGTATATTGACCACCATATTTTCAATAATATACCCACTAAAATCCCCAAGACTGCGTGATGTAGTTCCTTGTAAAGGGCTGCCGACAGGGGGGGAGAGAGCCGGGACAGTGTCCCGGGCCTGGTGGCTCTTCCCAGCTGCAGGCCTTAAAGCAGCCTCTGACGCTAGCACGCGCCGAGATTCTCGGACATCGGTGCATGTCTGAAGCAAGCTGGGCCCCGCTGCCAGCGCGCACTGGCATGAGAGAGAGGCCCGGTGCGCGCCAGCATCAGAGGACCGGCGTGGGACAGTGTCAGTGAGGGAGGCCCACAGCTTGGGAGAGCCAGGCCCAATTGCAACAAGAGGACCGGTAGCCGGGCATAGAAGTTGGACCAGGCCAGAGGCCTGAGGCCATCCCCAAGGTAGCTACGTTTGTATTTATTTAGGGGAGTGTTTTAAAAAATTTATATATTTGGGGGGTGTTTTTTTTTAAATGTATTTGGTGGGTGGGGGGAATTTGCATGTATTTTGGGGTGTTTTTCTATGTATTTGAGGGGGTAGGGGGCTTTGCATGTGTGGTCCAGTCCCCCTTCATCCCCTTACCTTCCGCTGTGACTGCGATGGGCAGTGGAGGATTTGGAGAGTGCGGGGAGGGCTGCAAGCCACGCCATTTGGAGCTGGGTCAAGGAGAGGGTAGGGTGTGTGTGCAGTGTCTCTGTGGCCACTGCACTAGGCCAGAGACCCCCATAGGCCCCAGCTAGGTACCGACTCCCCTGTATAGTTTGTGGTTGCTACAGGGACAGGCCCTTAGACAGGGACACTGCTTCATTACATCCTTAGTGTCAGGGACACAGAAAGGGACGCCGCACAGGGATGCGGCCTGTGGCCTGCGACCAGACCACCAACGAATAAAGAGACTGTTAAGGTGGAACCCTCCAGCTGGATACAATCCCACGTGGAGGTGGACTAATCGATAACGATAAAGGCGTGGGACCGGGCGGCCCCTCTTGTCTTCAGTTGGCGCTACCGGGTGCTGTAGCACCCAGCTGGTATTACCAATCTTCAAGTGCACCAGCAAATCACACTTTAGTTGTGGGCAGCGCTGTGGCACACAGTGGGTGGGTTGACTCTTGTGGACACCAGGGTGGTTGGGTGCCCAGGGGCACCTCAATACTGTGGGGAGATATCCCATCAGGGTGTGGACATTGTGTTGGAGGGCACTGTGGGGTTACGGCCGTGCATGGCCTATTGGGTGTGGGTGTTACATTGTTATTCCTATTATTATCTGCATGTAGTAAACGTATCTATACCATTGTGTGTTATCTTGTATTGGGTCCTGTAACGGGGTTATCCAACATAGTTAGGATCCCTCACAGGTGGAGGCGCTGTCAACAGAAGGATAGGTACACCCCAAACTCCCAGAAAATGAGTTTCAGGCCTCCTGTGAGCCACAGGTAAAAGCAACACAAACACACCCATACATAATAGCCGTCTCATCTCCCATAGGGTGGGGGAAGTGCTACATATGTATTTGGGGGGTTATGTATTTGGGCGGCAGGGGTGGTTG
The DNA here is from genome assembly GCF_040206685.1 of Ascaphus truei. Taxonomy (NCBI): domain Eukaryota; kingdom Metazoa; phylum Chordata; class Amphibia; order Anura; family Ascaphidae; genus Ascaphus; species Ascaphus truei. The sequence goes on along the minus strand of NW_027454123.1, from coordinate 59,977 downwards.
TATGTATTTGGGGGGTGGTTTTCCTTTTTGGTATTTTGGGGGTGGGGTTTTCAGGAATGTACTGTATCTTGTGGGGGTGATTGTGTGTGTGTGGAGCCATGTGGGAGGCAATGGGTGTGAGAAGGGGGGATTGAGTGAGAGTGGGGTAATTGATGGTGGGTGGGGGGTGAGATTACAGAGGTGGTGTAAGAGAGGGGGTGAGGGGGTAAGAGTAAGACGGAGGGGAGAAAAACACATGGGAAGATGGGGGGAATTAGAGGAGGGGGCTTGCGAGGTGTCAAATAGGGAGGCTCGCAAGACCGCCGACTCAGGAGGGGGAGTCACGGTAGTAACTTTCTAGTCCTGGACCCGGAAATCTGTCTGCGGCCCTGTCCTTGTAAGTATGCTCAGTGCTGCTTTATTGCAGCATATTTTTTATTTATAGTGGTCCTTACATTCATGACTGAACATCAGCCCCTTGGTTCTCAGAGGGGCCAGTAACGCATCGCAGCATAAAGCCTTTTTGGCAGCCAAGTGGTTAATGGTTGCCTCCAGCCACTGTCGGCGATGGCAAACGGAGCCTCCACCTAGTGAATGGTTAACTGCCAGCACATCATTAGGGTAAGCCGCGATGACTGAAGTCTCCTTAGACAGTTTGGAATTTCAGGTAGCCTTGAGAATTCTGCCAACCAACGGGAACAAGCTTTCAAAAGCACATTTATAGGATCTCATTAAATGTGGCATTCCTAGGGAGAACATCTATTTATCATGGTAGCTAATATTGCAGCTTTTGGGTTTCTCCCGGACATGCCTGTTTGCTTGTTTCATTGGCTGTGTGAATCTTGTCAGCGAGAATTTGGTGGCGTATAAAATATACTTTATGCCGTTTAACCCCTCCTTTGCTAGTAGAACGTATACGTCAAACCAACCAGGAACACAGATCATAGAAAACGTTTGTCTTTTCGTCCGCACATAACACATTTTGTTTTGCTTATTATAAGACACTAGCTGAGAGACCCGGCGTTGCCCGGGATGTAAATGCGTAATAGGTAGTATTATTTATAAATTGTGGAACAATAGGTGAGTATTTGTTGTAAAGGTTGGATAATAATATTGAAAAGAAAGATGGAAGAAAATGTAATACGATGTTGTATAAAAATGGTTTATTGTAACCACACCACAGTACAATGTATATTTTGGTGCCATAAGTGATGTAAAAATGTGAGGCGTGTGTCCTGCTAGGGTGTGAGGCGGCGGGTGGCGCGTGGGTTGTGAGTGCTGTCTGCGAGTGGGGGTCCTGCTAGGGTGTGAGGCGGCAGGTGGTGCGTGGGTTGTGAGTGCTGTCTGTGAGTGTGGGTCCTGCTAGGGTGTGAGGCGGCGGGTGGCGCGTGGGTTGTGAGTGTTGTCTGTGAGTGGGGGTCCTGCTAGGGTGTGAGGCGGCGGGTGGCGCGTGGGTTGTGAGTGCTGTCTGTGAGTGGGGGTCCTGCTAGGGTGTGAGGCGGCGGGTGGCGCGTGGGTTGTGAGTGTTGTCTGTGAGTGGGGGTCCTGCTAGGGTGTGAGGCGGCGGGTGGCGCGTGGGTTGTGAGTGCTGTCTGTGAGTGGGGATCCTGCTAGGGTGTGAGGCGGCGGGTGGCGCGTAGGTTGTGAGTGCTGTCTGTGCGTGGGGGTCCTGCTAGGGTGTGAGGCGGTGGGACAGTGATGTCGGTGCGTAGGGGCGGGAGGCAGCAGGTGTGTGTGGCGGCAGGTATGTGTCGAGTGTGGCGGGTGTCTGTTGAGTGCGTGCAGCGGCTGTGAGGCGGTGGGTTAAAGGCAGAGGCGGCCGGAGTAAGGGCGGGTGAAAGGCAGAGGTGGGGGTGGGGAGGCGGTAAGGCGGGCAGGAAGGCGAAGGGTGGCGGGAAGGGGAGGAGGGGGTGGTGGAGGGGGGCAAGGGGTGGAGGAGGGGGGCAAGGGGTGGAGGAGGGGGGCAAGGGGTGGAGGAGGGGGGCAAGGGGTGGAGGAGGGGGGAAGGGTTAGAGGAGGGGGGAAGGGTTAGAGGAGGGGGGAAGGGTTAGAGGAGGGGGGAAGGGTTAGAGGAGCGGGGGGGGGGAAGGGTTAGAGGAGCGGGGGGGGGGGAAGGGTTAGAGGAGCGGGGGGGGGGGAAGGGTTAGAGGAGTGGGGGGGGAAGGGTTAGAGGAGCGGGGGGGGGGAAGGGTTAGAGGAGTGGGGGGGGAAGGGTTAGAGGAGCGGGGGGGGAAGGGTTAGAGGAGCGGGGGGGGGGGAAAGGGGAGCGGAGGGGGGGGAAAGGGGAGCGGAGGGGGGGAAAGGGGAGCGGAGGGGGGGAAAGGGGAGCGGAGGGGGGGGAAAGGGGAGCGGAGGGGGGGGAAAGGGGAGCGGAGGGGGGGAAAGGGGAGCGGAGGGGGGGGGAAAGGGGAGCGGAGGGGGAAGGGGGGGGGAGGCGGTGGGAAGGGTGGGGGAGGCGGTGGGAAGGGGGGGGGGGAGGCGGTGGGAAGGGGGGGGGAGGCGGTGGGAAGGAGGGGGGAGGCGGTGGGAAGGGGGGGGGAGGCAGTGGGAAGGGGGTGGGGAGGCGGTGGGAAGGGGGTGGGGAGGCGGTGGGAAGGGAGGCGGTGGGAAGGGGCGGTGGGAAGGGGCGGTGGGAAGGGGGGGGCGGTGGGGGGCAGTGGGAAGGGGGGGGCGGTGGGAAGGGGGGGGGTGGTGGGAAGGGGGGGGGGCGGTGGGAAGGGGGGGGGGGAGGCGGTGGGAAGGGGGGAGGGGAGGCGGTGGGAAGGGGGAGGGGAGGCGGTGGGAAGGGGGAGGGGAGGCGGTGGGAAGGGGGAGGGGGGGGCAGTGGACAGGAAGGGGGGGCAGTGGACAGGAGGGGGGGGCAGTGGACAGGAGGGGGATGCAGTGGACAGGAGGGGGATGCAGTGGACAGGAGGGGGGGGCAGTGGACAGGAGGGGGAGCAGTGGACAGGAGGGGGGGGCAGTGGACAGGAGGGGGATGCAGTGGACAGGAGGGGGGGGCAGTGGACAGGAGGGGGGGGCAGTGGACAGGAGGGGGGGGGCAGTGGACAGGAGGGGGGGGGCAGTGGACAGGAGGGGGGGGCAGTGGACAGGAGGGGGGGCAGTGGACAGAAGAGGGGGGGCAGTGGACAGGAGGGGGGGCAGTGGACAGGAGGGGGGGGGGGCAGTGGACAGAAGGGGGGGGGGCAGTGGACAGGAGGGGGGGGGGCAGTGGACAGGAGAGGGGGGGCAGTGGACAGGAGAGGGGGGGCAGTGGACAGGAGAGGGGGGGCAGTGGACAGGAGAGGGGGGGCAGTGGACAGGAGAGGGGGGGCAGTGGACAGGAGAGGGGGGGCAGTGGACAGGAGAGGGGGGGCAGTGGACAGGAGGGGGGGGCTGTGGACAGGAGAGGGGGGCAGTGGACAGGAGAGGGGGGGGCAGTGGACAGGAGGGGTGGGGCTGTGGACAGGAGGGGGGGGGGGCTGTGGACAGGAGGGGGGGGGGGGCAGTGGACAGGAGGAGGGGGGGCAGTGGACAGGAGGGGGGGCAGTGTCACACACACACACACACACACACACACACACACACACACACATACACACATACACACACACACACACACACGCGACACCTACCTGTACTTCCGGCCGCCGCCATCAGGGAGGAAGGGGGTCCGCCATCTTACGCGCCGCGTGGCAGCCTGTTCCCACGCCGGGGAGGGAGCTGAGTGGAGCGGGAGGGAATGGAGCGGGAGGGAATGGAGCGGGAGGGAATGGAGCGGGAGGGAGGTGAGTGGAGCGGGAGGGAATGTAGCGCGAGGGAGGAAGGGGGTCCGCCATCTTACGCGCCGCGTGGCAGCCTGTTCCCCCGCCGGGGAGGGTGGTGAGTGTAGCGGGAGGGAGTGGTGTGTAGCGGGAGGGAGTGGTGTGTAGCGGGAGGGAGTGGTGAGTGGAGAGCGAGGGAATGGAGCGGGAGGGTGGTGAGTGGAGCGGGAGGGAGTGGAGCGGGAGGGAATGGAGCGCGAGGGAGGAAGGGGGTCCGCCATCTTAGGCGCCGCGTGGCAGCCTGCCTGTTCCCCCGCCGGGGAGGGAATGGAGCGGGAGGGAGTGGTGTGTAGCGGGAAGGAGTGGTATGTAGCGGGAGCTACACTGTGTGAGGTAGCGGGATAGGGGGAGGGACATTGGTGGCATGGTGTAGCGGGGTAGGGGGCCTCGCGGTCTGGTTGCGGTAGGGAGCTGTGTGAGGTGCAGGAGATGTGAGGCATGGTGTGCGGTTCGCGGGAGCTACACTGTGTGAGCTAACGGGATAAGGGGAGGGACATTGGTGGCATGGTGTAGCGGGGTAGGGGGCCTTCCGGTCTGGTTGCGGTAGGGAGATGTGTGAGGTGCAGGAGATGTGAGGCGTGCTGTGCGGTTCGCGGGAGCTACACTGTGTGAGCTAGCGGGATAGGGGGAGGGACATTGGTGGCATGGTGTAGCGGGGTAGGGGGCTTCGCGGTCTGGTTGCGGTAGGGAGCTGTGTGAGGTGCAGGAGATGAGGCATGCTGTGCGGTTCGCGGGAGCTACACTGTGTGAGGTGGCGGGATAGGGGGAGGGACATCGTTGCCATGGTGTGTGAGTGGAGGCCGCGGCCTCGCGGTCCGGTTGCGGGAGGGAGATGTGTGGCGTGGAGGGGAGGGGGGTTTGAAGAGGCAGTCTGCAGTGTTTGGTGTTGTGTGAATGTGTGTGTGTGCTGTGTTTGTGCGTTGTGTGTAGATTCTGTACCTGATTCGGCAGTCTGTGGTAGCAGACGTGAAGGTTTTGATAGCTATGAAGCGTGGCCCCAGAGCAGGTTGAGGATTAGAGGATTAGGTGTTGCAAAA